>NW_019384440.1:602020-720868 GCF_000671375.1 Centruroides sculpturatus
CATAATCACCACAAAACAAACCCCGATTTTAAAAAAACCAGCAACAAATTGCTTAACTTTCCCGGTAACATTTAAAACTGTGCGTGACGCCATCTCTTAAATTTTATTTTAAAATTTTTTATATAATTAATTATTATAAAATGATGCCTTTTATACAAACGGAAATAAGAATCTTCCACTTTTATTTGTAGTTTAACGATAAAATAACGTTTAATTTGTTTATCCTTCTTTATTTCTCGTCATCCTTTGTCATAAACTATTATTAAACTGTAATAATGAATTTCATCTCAATTATAAAGCAAAATCCTTTGTTTCTGTTGTACCTCTACACATCTGTGCAAATCATCGAATCTTAGCGGAAAAGCGACCATTTTAACTCTTTTTACAAGACCATTCGACATGTTGAAAACAACAATTAGGATCCGAATTCGGATTTTAAATACATATAAAACCTTAAAAAAAAAAAAACTAATGTACCCTTTAGGCACCATAGGTTCTACTTCCCGGATCTAGTAAACATTTCATTCAATGTTTCAATTGTAAAGTGTGTGCTTGAGCTTACAAGAGTTATTTAAAAGAGCAATAAAGGATTTTTGTATGATTTAAGATGCAGATCAGAAAGGCCATTTAGCTGAAGTCCATAGCTTCGTGGGACCCAGGCACATTTGAATTAGGGGGATCATATAGCGTACAATGTCGACTTCAGACATTTTCTTTAGGAAAATATTTTTTAACGCTATCTCTGAAAGATTAAGTTCTTCGTCACACCAGCAATCTAGGGTCTCCAGACATGGCGCAAAATTTAAATTTCGATATTCTTACTAAAGTAATGAGTTTATAAAAGATTAGTTTGGCCCCCCCATATTGGTGGAGGTCCGGACAATTGCCCTTTTTGCCCATAGGATAACGCTCCACTGCTCAGGTCCTTATATTTCCAAAGCCTCAAAAAATTTCTTACAAATGATTCATGGCATTTTCAAATTTTATTATTTTTTAATATACAAGGATATATAACAATTTTTAATATCAAAAAAATTAATCTTTCAGAATTCTCTCCACATTTGAAAGACGTTCTTGAGATTTAGCTTAATTCATTTAGTATGCACATACATTCTAGATTTGTATTTGTCTAGAATTTATTGCACCTAAAAGAATTATAAGGATATTCTATACGATATACACTTTTGATGTCTAAATATTTTAAAAGAATCTCGTGTAAGTAACATAAGAGATGCAAGTGTAAACAACGTGATCATTTATTATCAATAAATTTATAATGTTTGACTTTAAGAAAATTTATGAAATGTTAAGTTCGATTCTCAGTAGAAATGTTTACTTTTGGAGAATATTAAGAAAAGCCGGATGATACCACTTTCACTTTTTAACATTATCCAGAATCCTTTGACGTCACTTATAACATTTAAAAGTAGGCTAATGTTATTCCAGAATAACGTAATTTTGGTTTCTTAACAAGTTGGATTCCCATTCTATAACGTCAATTTTTCCTCGTAAACAAACAGATTCTTCTATACATATAAAATTGAATTCACAGTATGTCTGTTTGCCCGTAAATCACGCGAGAATTGATGAACCGATTTCTATGAAACTTCGTAGGCCTACATGAATTCAGGATAGTCCTGGGAAGGATATAGACTACTTCGAATTCACGTTTGTGTGTCTGTTTATTGGAAGCACATATTCTTTTTCCGTATATGAATTTTTATGTGTGTGTGTATTTTTATATGACTATATTACCTTTACTTAATATATCATTTTCACTAGCCAAAGCGGGTATCTGCTAGTTGTATGTTTTTTATAAGTGAAAATAAAAGTCGATGTCATGCATTGAAGCACCTGCAATCTTTCCATTCGGGCAAAACAACCAGAGGTGCTTCACTGCACGACAGCAACAAAACTTTGCTGGCTTTTTGGATTTGTTTTTCGTTTTATCTTCTCGCTAATGTGTCGAACAAAAGAGGGGTTCTTTCAAATGTTTTTATGGCCTACAACTTTCTAATTGACATTTTTTGTCAGTTAAGTTTGTGTATATACTCGTTCTGGATCTCTAAGTCTCTCAGCCTGTTTAGCTGGTTTTCTCCTATTATTGAATTCCATGTTACAAGATCCATAGTCCATCCATATTCTCAAAGTCCTGGATACGTCACTGTAACGCTGTATTTTCTTTAAGTTAGTAGGCCTTCACGTAGGACCTACCTGGCCTTCTATCATTTTTTTTCCTTCAATGCCATCCCATAGAGGTCCTCCATATTTAAGGATATGTCTCATGTATTTTATTCTGGATAATCGAGAGTTATATATAAACATTATTCTAAAATATTGAATTTCCATATCTAAGAATTCGAGTTTTGAAATTTTCTAAGAATTTTGATTATTGGATTGATTAAAAGTTTAAAATTATTTAAAAAAAGCACTAAGATAAGGGAAAAACATGTAGAATATTACTTAATGTTTACCCCCCTCAGACTACACATTTATTTAACATGAAAATGATGCAAAAGTGTTGGAATATTAAAAATTCACTTAGAAAATTGTTAAATAAGAAATGTTCATATAATTATAGAATCTAATTTATTACAAATTACATCTCTGTGTTCATCAGATTAATTATTTTACTATATGAAGCATTGTTAATGATAATAAATCTAATATCATGCTATTTAAAATGTCAGATATTTCAGAACTAAGATAAGACAAATTTCAAAAAAATTACTATTATTATTTTTTAAATAAAATTATGAATTTTTTTTAATATGAAGTNATTTTTCATAAACATTAATTTCATATTATAGAAACGAAAATAAAAATAATAATTTTATTGCGAAAGAAAATAAATAAAAATCAGATATTAGTAATACGAGATGTAACAACGACGAGAGCGCCACTTAACATGTAGAAACCGAACTAAACTGTATTATGCCGAGAAGCGGGAGGTTGAATGTGTATAAATTGACAGACGCATAACACGTTTGTTCTCTTTCAATCGTCGCCGTTGACATTTGTGATTTCCTTTAGGTAAGATTTTTGCTTTTTTTAAAATTCCGTACATTTTTTTATAGTATTACTTCGAATTATTAGCTTTATTTTCGGTAAATAAATAAAATAATGTTACGATCTATTCTATTGGACGACGGACATCGCAGAGACGTAAGGATCCAATCGTATTATTGAATAGTTCGAAGTTGGGCGTGTCTTGAATCTTAATTTAAATTTTCAAATCTCTTGTGTGATGAGTAGTGGTCTTTTTTTTCCCTGTGTTAACTTTGTATTTAAAAAAAGAGAAAAAAACACGTGAGTTTTAAACAGGAAACTCTTTCCTCGCGTATAGAAACTCGACCGGAAAATTTCGCAAGTTTTTCCTCCGTATTTAGAGGATTGTAACACTCCCCCCCCCATAATCTGTCAAACAATACATGTAATACAAAAAAAAAAAAGATGGAGGATATTAAAACCAAATAGAACTTCAGAACGTCCCCAATTTTAGTGGACCTGGGAGGGTGGTTTGTGGTTAGCTCATGAAAATTCAAGAAGTTAATCGAAGCAGCAGATGGTCCACTACGTGATCTGGCACGTGTGAATAATTTTTTTTTTTCCTTTTAGTCACTTTGTTTTTTCTTTTTTATTAGTAACTCGTGACGTTTTATCTAGCATGATTCTCATTCTTATCTGTCCGTGACTTTGAATTGGAACGTCTGGCTGTGTCTCTTTTCTCTCGGATAAGGTTACTATTCGCTTCGTTAACTTTAGATGCGCCCGCTGGTACGTAGTATTGATAATTAATCTCTTGCAAATTTTATTCACTTGGCAGCTGAACTTCTGTCTCCATTTTAGGTATTTTTTTTTAAATACTGTACGTGCTTATTTTTTTTGTAGATCTTTTAAAGCAGGTGGAAACTATATAGGTGCCCTCGATCACCTTGAAATGTACTCCATCTTTCTATCTCTCTTCTGATTTTAAAGATTACTTTTCAGGCATCTGCCAACTCGCCCGACCTATGGTTTATATATATATAAAACTGCTTAGGCCTACCATCTGGCTAATTTTTATGTCGTTTTCTCTCCTCTGTTGCCGTCATCCCTCGTTTGGAATCGACCGAGCCGGGGGAGGGAGGGACCGGTTACTATGGCAACTGGCCTGCACCCCGAGTTGTCAGTTGAGAATTGACCATGAACACGTAAGGTCTAAAAACTCTAGTCTCAAAAGAATCCGTAAGTATTGGTTAATAGGTTGGGATTCGTGATCTTATCCACGATAATCTTTTTCGAAGAGAATGACCTTGGTGATTATTTTTCCATTCATTGTTTGGTGGACGGATGTGAAATCGTCCTCGTTTACTCCCACTTTCGTTTTATCGATCGTCTTGTAGAAGAGAGCCGGAGAGACGACGATCTTTTTATTCTTCTTGCCATTTTTAACTGCAGGTGTTCTTCCTTTTCTAATTCTATATACGTAATATGGACCCGATCCCATTGATCAGTGACTCACTTGCCATCGATTGGACCTATTTCTGGGGCCGGGCGAGTCCATTTTCCGTTTCGTAAGCCCCCTTAAGCGGTCGGCTTCGCTGCTAGCAAATGTGTATAAAAAGGGTGTTAACGTGGTGTGATACCGAGGGGAAGACACGGGGGACACAACATTACGGTGACAGGTGTTCTGTGATCGAGATGACTCACTTTTTGTTGGCTTCTCGATGTTCGAACGATCGAAATTTCGACGAAACTCCACTCCCTTCAATGTCAATTTAAAGTAATTGTGGAATAGCTGACCTCTTCGCTCAGGCATTTTCTTCCAATTTAGTCCTTGTTAAGCCGTAAATTGGTATGCTGAAGTTTTAATAGGTCATACTGTCTTCGCGTTTCGAATACCGTAATTATTAAATTCTTGTAATTGTTCTTAAAAGTTGTCGCTTAGGGGCATGACTAAAATCTTAAGAACTTGATACCCTCCAGAAAATAATCCATGGAAATAATGCTCCAGGAACATCTTTAATTGTCTGAGAACTAAAATCAACTTTTCTTTTTTAGATTTTAGGTTTACTAAAACCTAAGTTCGTGTGATCAGACCTATCGTGTGCACTGTGGTTGCACTATGTAATTAATTTTATGTAAATCAAATTGATATTTGAGTTCACTTTTTTTCATTCACTCTATGAAAATGTAAGTTCTAATTTTTTTTCCTCCTTCTGTAGCAGTAATTAAGTTAAAATGGGTATCAAATCAAGCAAACAAAAGTCAGCTGACATTACCGGTTCCCCCAGCGATAAGAAAGCCAAGAAAAGAGGCAAGAAAGAATCGATTAATGGCGATGCAGGCACAGAAGTATCCAATCAAGTTTGTTGAAACAATAATTTTTATCATTTTCGTAACTACTGTCTTCCTGTCTTCTTATCCGTGTTCTTTATCCATTCAAAGGAAAACGTAGAATCTGTCGAAAAATCAGCTGAAGTAGAAAGCGAGAAGAAAACGGAGGAAGATGTAACGTCTCGAAATACTCAGGCGGAACCTACTAACGTAGACGAAGACTCTGCAACAGGAAGTGGAGGTGTAACGGCTCCAGCTTCTCCGGATACTCTTCAAGGTGTTTCTGAAGAAACAAAACTAAAACAAGAAGAAGAATTAACTACAGAAAAGTTAGAAAGTAAACAATCTGATGAAACGCCAAAAGATTCTGATGTTCCAGTCCAAGAAACGGATAGCAATAAGGAAGAATCTAAACAGGAAGAACCCGAAGAGAAGGCGAGCAGCGAGACGCCTGAAAAACAGGTAAGCCTGTATAAGAAAGTTAGTTAATTCTTCCTTTTCCAATATATTGAACTAAAAAAATCTCTCTGGAATTCAGGAACAAACCAATGGCATACCCACAACATTCAAATGGGAGAAAGGAGGAAAAGAAGTGTCAATCATAGGGTCTTTCAGCGGATGGAAGGATTTGCTGCCTTTAATTGAAAAGTAAGTGTTGTGGTAGAACACTTAAAGCAGTTTTTAGTTCGAAACTTTAATTTAATCGAATTCTTATTAGGGAGGGAGTATTTGTGGTAACATCGAATCTTTCTGCTGGCGATTACTACTATAAATATCAGGTTGATGGCGAATGGGCTGTTGATCAAGATCAGGTAGGCCCCGAGTCTCTCTTTGCTTTCTATTTATTTTTAAGAAGACTAAAAATTTTATATATATTTAATTTTCAAGCCCACAACCGAATTGGAAGACCAAGGCACTGTAAACATCTTAACTGTATCTGCGAAAGAATAAATTCGTGCCTTCAGGTTTTTAAAATCTTGATTTATCATTTCTAAAGTTAACCAACGATTGTGTCCATCTGTCTACATTCATCCACATGTATCGGCATTCCTGCACATGTTTTTGTGAACAACCTGTGAGGCAGGTGAAAGTATCCACCAGGTTTTTTTTTTCCTTGGAAGATTGTCATCCCTGCCATGTTGGTGTGCTGTGATTTTTGTGAGGTGCTGCTGAGTGACTTTAAATTCCATATACGTATTTCGAAATACAACTTAGATTTTTATATCTGCCATCTTCTTCAACTTCACGTTGAGAAGTTTTTCTACTGTTTTTTGGAATACTTTTGGTGCTTGCCATTTTGGCAGTTTTTTGTAAAATTTTTTTTGTTTTGGTGACTTACTATTTTTTTGAGAACTTTGTTCTAACTGCCAATTTCTCGTGCCATTAGTCTAAAATTTTAACGTGCGGTGATCTTTTTGATATTTAACAGGAGTTTTAAGTTTAACCATATTTTACATGTATAGGATTTTTCGAAAAATTCAAAAGCTTGTAACAATTTATACATAATAATTAATAAAAAAATTTCATACTTCTGTTAACGGATGTTTTTGTTTATCCTAATAGAAATTCTGTAAATTGAGCGAATGTTGGTACAAATACGAAAAAAATCTCGTCACAGTGGCTGTTGATAAGGTTTCGAGGTAACGTATACCATGGTAAAAACAAATCATTTTATTACAAACTACTCCCATTCAATACTAGATTTATCAGACCCCGTGAATCTACTTAGATCCCGTTGAATAGGAATTTGTCAAAATACCGGAGTAATAATTCGTGTTAATATACGTTTGAGAAACCTGCTGCAGTAAATTAGGTTCTTCTAATCTTCATTTTAAATTTTAGTATATTGAGCATAAATTTTATATATTTAATAATTGTATTTCTATTTAATTTCTTTTAATATCTGGAGTAAGGCTACCATAACCAAATAAAACAGACTGCTTTTATCAAATCGTTTGTGTATGCTGTATCATTTTATGTACTGTACCGGTACCTATAAAACTCCGCCCCCATAAAAAAAATACTCCCGAAAAGATGTCCGGAAAAAAGAGGACTTAGCTACCGATTCAGGATCCTTATCGTGTCTATTGATGACGCATAGAAAGGGTTAGGATAATTCATTTTTTTACGTTAATTTGACGATCTCGTCGGTTCTAGAGGAATTTACGTGAAGGTCCGTTCGATTGCTATCTTACACATTTTAAAGTATGGATAAGAGTTCCTGTAAATCAGCAATGAGTTCAGGAACGTTTCGTTATTTTCTCAATATCTGACGGAAAATTACTGGGGCTTTTCGATCCCGATACCCCAGAGCGATCGGCTTCAATCTTAAAACACTCGGCCAACCAGCCGTTCTCTCTGGAATTATAACACCACGGAATAATAAATACAGTACTTGTTATTATAAAAATTTTTAAATATTCGGCGGCAATTGAATCGCCGAAACCACTTATTTTCAACTTATTGAGAGAGCTTAAAAAATTATAAAAGTCTGAAACGCCTTTTGTTCTTTTATAATGAATTCAAACAGTCCGTTCTGTGTTAAGACTTGTACAGGTCAAATACGTATAGTGTGAACAACACGTTCCTGGACCCTGATATATTTATACTGCTCACATTACGTTGCCAGACAGCTTATAACAGGGAGTAGTACAGCTAATTGCGATTGAAGGTACCGATCATCGAAAAATTCCCGGGTTCCCCAAAGGGGTAGGCTGACACCTACCAGGGATGCTGAATCATAACTGCAGAGTATGGGAATCAGAAAACATTCACGCCATTCGAGAAGTCTGAGAGACCAGAACTGTGAATAACATATTCGTCATAATCGAAAATTTTAGGGTCTCTTCCTTTGCTGAAAAGCAATGATAGAGGTGAACTATGTTTATATGCTACAGAAGTTTCTGCTATTTCAATTGGAAGATCATTAGATAAATATATTCCAGCAAGATGGCGCACCACCAGGATCATCTTGCCCCAGAATTTCTTGATATGAATTTTCCCGGGAGCCGGTTTGGACGTGATGGACCGATTCTACTTTACATTTGTTAATGCTCTAATGAACAAGACATAATCAAAACAAAACCCGATTTAAAAAAAAAACCAGCAACAAATTGCTTAACTTTCCCGGTAACATTTAAAACTGTGCGTGACGCCATCTCAAATTTTATTTTAAAATTTTTTATATAATTAATTATTATAAAATGATGCCTTTTATACAAACGGAAATAAGAATCTTCCACTTTTATTTGTAGTTTAACGATAAAATAATGTTTAATTTCTTTATCCTTCTTTATTTCTCGTCATCCTTTGTCATAAACTATTATTAAACTGTAATAATGAATTTCATCTCAATTATAAAGCAAAATCCTTTGTTTCTGTTGTACCTCTACACATCTGTGCAAATCATCGAATCTTAGCGGAAAAGCGACCATTTTAACTCTTTTTACAAGACCATTCGACATGTTGAAAACAACAATTAGGATCCGAATTCGGATTTTAAATACATATAAAACCTTAATAAAAAAAAAAAAACTAATGTACCCTTTAGGCACCATAGGTTCTACTTCCCGGATCTAGTAAACATTTCATTCAATGTTTCAATTGTAAAGTGTGTGCTTGAGCTTACAAGAGTTATTTAAAAGAGCAATAAAGGATTTTTGTATGATTTAAGATGCAGATCAGAAAGGCCATTTAGCTGAAGTCCATAGCTTCGTGGGACCCAGGCACATTTGAATTAGGGGGATCATATAGCGTACAATGTCGACTTCAGACATTTTCTTTAGGAAAATATTTTTTAACGCTATCTCTGAAAGATTAAGTTCTTCGTCACACCAGCAATCTAGGGTCTCCAGACATGGCGCAAAATTTAAATTTCGATATTCTTACTAAAGTAATGAGTTTATAAAAGATTAGTTTGGGCCCCCATATTGGTGGAGGTCCGGACAATTGCCCTTTTTGCCCACAGGATAACGCTCCACTGCTCAGGTCCTTATATTTCCGGAGCCTCAAAAAAATTCTTACAAATGATTCATGGCATTTTCAAATTTTATTATTTTTTAATATACAAGGATATATAACAATTTTTAATATAAAAAAAATTAATCTTTCAGAATTCTCTCCACATTTGAAAGACGTTCTTGAGATTTAGCTTAATTCATTTAGTATGCACATACATTCTAGATTTGTATTTGTCTAGAATTTATTGCACCTAAAAGAATTATAAGGATATTCTATACGATATACACTTTTAATGTCTAAATATTTTAAAAGAATCTCGTGTAAGTAACATAAGAGATGCAAGTGTAAACAACGTGATCATTTATTATCAATAAATTTATAATGTTTGACTTTAAGAAAATTTATGAAATGTTAAGTTCGATTCTCAGTAGAAATGTTTACTTTTGGAGAATATTAAGAAAAGCCGGATGATACCACTTTCACTTTTTAACATTATCCAGAATCCTTTGACGTCACTTATAACATTTAAAAGTAGGCTAATGTTATTCCAGAATAACGTAATTTTGGTTTCTTAACAAGTTGGATTCCCATTCTATAACGTCAATTTTTCCTCGTAAACAAACAGATTCTTCTATACATATAAAATTGAATTCACAGTATGTCTGTTTGCCCGTAAATCACGCGAGAATTGATGAACCGATTTCTATGAAACTTCGTAGGCCTACATGAATTCAGGATAGTCCTGGGAAGGATATAGACTACTTCGAATTCACGTTTGTGTGTCTGTTTATTGGAAGCACATATTCTTTTTCCGTATATGAATTTTTATGTGTGTGTGTATTTTTATATGACTATATTACCTTTACTTAATATATCATTTTCACTAGCCAAAGCGGGTATCTGCTAGTTGTATGTTTTTTATAAGTGAAAATAAAAGTCGATGTCATGCATTGAAGCACCTGCAATCTTTCCATTCGGGCAAAACAACCAGAGGTGCTTCACTGCACGACAGCAACAAAACTTTGCTGGCTTTTTGGATTTGTTTTTCGTTTTATCTTCTCGCTAATGTGTCGAACAAAAGAGGGGTTCTTTCAAATGTTTTTATGGCCTACAACTTTCTAATTGACATTTTTTGTCAGTTAAGTTTGTGTATATACTCGTTCTGGATCTCTAAGTCTCTCAGCCTGTTTAGCTGGTTTTCTCCTATTATTGAATTCCATGTTACAAGATCCATAGTCCATCCATATTCTCAAAGTCCTGGATACGTCACTGTAACGCTGTATTTTCTTTAAGTTAGTAGGCCTTCACGTAGGACCTACCTGGCCTTCTATCATTTTTTTTCCTTCAATGCCATCCCATAGAGGTCCTCCATATTTAAGGATATGTCTCATGTATTTTATTCTGGATAATCGAGAGTTATATATAAACATTATTCTAAAATATTGAATTTCCATATCTAAGAATTCGAGTTTTGAAATTTTCTAAGAATTTTGATTATTGGATTGATTAAAAGTTTAAAATTATTTAAAAAAAGCACTAAGATAAGGGAAAAACATGTAGAATATTACTTAATGTTTACCCCCCTCAGACTACACATTTATTTAACATGAAAATGATGCAAAAGTGTTGGAATATTAAAAATTCACTTAGAAAATTGTTAAATAAGAAATGTTCATATAATTATAGAATCTAATTTATTACAAATTACATCTCTGTGTTCATCAGATTAATTATTTTACTATATGAAGCATTGTTAATGATAATAAATCTAATATCATGCTATTTAAAATGTCAGATATTTCAGAACTAAGATAAGACAAATTTCAAAAAAATTACTATTATTATTTTTTAAATAAAATTATGAATTTTTTTTAATATGAAGTTTAAAATGTTGAAAATAAAGCAAAGCAAAACAAAATTAAAAAAAAAGTTTTATATTATGAAAAGTGTAGGTGTAGAGATATATTTATAAATTAAAAGAATTATTTTAATGTATAATTAGATCTATAGAAAAACAATAAAGTAACTTATTTTAGTAAATGAAATGTGGTAGTACAAATTAGTATTTAATTTAATTTGCTGTAAAAATAAACTTTAATATATAACAATTAAAACAATTGATAAGATTCACAGGAAAATAACTTATCTATTAGACATGCCATATTTACTGCATAAAGATTTATAGCTGTAGTTATATTCTAGAAAAATAGAAATTTATTGTAAATGTCCTCTGTAAATGCAAATTACATAAGTTAAATTATATTACTGATCTAAATAATTAAAAGATTTGTTTGTCTGCAGAACATAATCTTCATATTTAAAAAAGAAAAAAAGTGTTGATAAATTACAGTACATACTATGAAACTTTACATCCAATACACATAAGATTAATTAGAAGATTAATTAATAATAGAAAATTGTCTTGAAATAGCTATTGAAATTGTATGGTTTCATGAATAATTAAAGAAAATTAATATGCTTGTGCTAGATTCACAGAAAACTAATATGCTTATGAATGACATAATGGAAAATTTACATTATGTAAACTTCTAGATATGTTCCAGAGAAAGAGAAATAATATGCTCTAAAAGTATAAATTACACAAGTTAATTATTTTATTTATAAAGAAATAATAGTTTTATGTACTTGTAGAATACAACTTTCATGTTTAAAATAGAAAAAAAGTGGAGTAACTAAGATTTTGCTCCTATGATGTAAAAAATAAAACCAGAATGAAGAAAAATTAAGCGCACCATAAAGAACCATTTATTTATTTATAAACATTTTTTTTGTTTAATTTTATGTAACTGAGGGATCCAACACCCAAATCACAAATACTCCATAAGATTTAATACTACAACACTTCAGATCCATTATTATTATTATTATTTTTCCTTGAGAAATGAACGGGATGCACAAATCACATAAAAAAAGTAATAGTAAAAAAGATCGTTTTAAATTGTTCATTAGTGGGAGGATGCCCTTCACCTTCTCTTTCTCCAATTTAGTCTATTTGTTTTATAAACGTTCATCTATAAATAGGGGATCTTGAGCCGTTATACCGATGATAGCAAAGTTAAGTGTCTTGGCAATGTTTCTCCTCTCGTTCATCTAAATTGGGATTATTTCAATAGCTTTAACCATGCCAGTTTGTTAAATTTATTAATTAAATACAACACTTTCTTATCGACGAGTTCCCTTAAATTAATGTTGCCTTTCCCTGAAATTACTCAGAAAATCGATATATACGCCTATTGATCCTCTATGGAATCTATGAGTAACGTTAAAGGAATAACTTTAATAGATTTTGATACTTTTTTACAAGTAAATCAACGACTAAAGAAAATTTTTTAAAAACTATTTTAAAGGCTACAGATTTAAATTTCGGCAATAAAAAAAAAAAATTCGAATTTCGATACAAAACGCGAAAGATATTAAAATGCGAGTAATGCGTAAAGTAACGAAAAAAATTATTTACGTAATTTATTAATTTTTTTATACACGAAAATATAAAAAAATTAACGTAAATTTTCTAAAAGAAAAAAAATAATAAAATAATTTGACAATTGTTGTTACTTCCATAATTGATCACCAGATGGTGTTGCGTTGACAAGGTACACGCCTTTTCTGTTTACGAATGTTTGTGGCGCATGTGGGAACTCGTGCCACCGAATTGTAAAAAAACTTATGATCATTTCGAGCCTCGTCCGACTCGAAGAAAGAAGTTTTCAATTATTCTTCTTCGTTTTTCCATCAGAAATTGAAGGTAAGTGATGTTTTCATACATTTCATTCTACAACGTGGTCTTGTTTATATTAAAGAGCAGTGAAACTGAGTGAATTTTTATGTCCTAAATTTAAATTCATAAGGATTTTTAAAATTATTTAACTACAGTTTGATTGAGGCTTTATTCTGTACACAGTAATTTAAAAAAAACTTATCTTTGTTTATATTTATTGTTTGTTCTTTAGAAATTAATTTGAATAAACAGTTTATTTTTGTTTAGTATATATTTATTTACTTATTTAATCTCAAACTTTACAAAATTTTCTATCTGTAAAACTGAAAAAAAATAAATAAATAAAATAAATATTTTGTGTAAAATAATAAAAAAAAATTAGGTAATAAATAAATTACATTACTTGTCAGATGTCATTTACATATTTTAAAATAATTTTTAATATAATAAAGTCATTAGTTAATAAACTACATCAGATTTTATTAGATCAACGGTTTGTTAAGGACGGTGTTATATAAACAGAAATTTATCATTTGATGATTAATAATTAAATATAAAGATAAAATTTTAAGAATATATTTTTCATAGACTAAACAAAATTATACAATTAAAACTTTTAAATTTCTATTCTTCATACCATTAAAAATAGTTTTTGTTTTTATGTACCGTCTGGCACCATTTAGACTGTAAGAAAAATGACAAGACTGAGAAATGCTATTCCACTTGCATCTTCTCATGCTTGTATAGTGGTGGCTGGCTGTGAACCGTGATCATTGTGCAATGTACTATAATCAGCATCATTTAAAATAGTAACTGGAATGGTAGATACAGACTGTCACATTTACTGTTTTTAGTAAATGGTATTCTAACAATAATAATCTGTTCAATGAATATATTATGTAACATTATATGTGATTTTGATTTAATAGTTATATGTATGTTAATGATTTATTTTAATATNCTTTCTGCTGGCGATTACTACTATAAATATCAGGTTGATGGCGAATGGGCTGTTGATCAAGATCAGGTAGGCCCCGAGTCTCTCTTTGCTTTCTATTTATTTTTAAGAAGACTAAAAATTTTATATATATTTAGATTTTGTATAAGTCTTTCCTGCATTTATGATTTAACCAAAATTGGATTATATATTTCTCGCTAATTTACATTATAAGTAAAAATTTAATTTTTCCATTAATATTTGAACTATTACTCCAAAGATATATTTGCTGTTAATGAGGTTACAGATTTTGAGATTGGAGTATGGACTTTTTTGAAAAATACCTGCTGCATCCTGGCCGAATGCCATAACTCCATCTGGTCTCTGTACTGTTTCTGACATACATTAATGCAATCATGGGAGTATTTATATATAGATATCACACTAAAGTCATACTTTAAGAATTGTGGCAACTGGCAAGAAAGTTAAAAAGATTCTGTGGGCCTATAGCTTTTAAAACATTCTGAAGGAAGAGTAATGACAGAATTACAATAAAATATTTACTTTAACTGTGTTTGAAATTATATAAAAACATCAATAAAAAAGATTAAATAAAGCTAAGAATTTTTATTTGGTTTAGTGGGATGTGCTAATAATAGTTTTATCAACGTGAAATAGCAGAATTTAGTTGATTTTGAAACCATTCCAACTGTGAACAAATTACTAATCATATTTATAAAATGGTAAATTTTTAATTAAAATTATACAATTAAAACTTTTAAATTTCTATTCTTCATACCATTAAAAATAGTTTTTGTTTTTATGTACCGTCTGGCACCATTTAGACTGTAAGAAAAATGACAAGACTGAGAAATGCTATTCCACTTGCATCTTCTCATGCTTGTATAGTGGTGGCTGGCTGTGAACCGTGATCATTGTGCAATGTACTATAATCAGCATCATTTAAAATAGTAACTGGAATGGTAGATACAGACTGTCACATTTACTGTTTTTAGTAAATGGTATTCTAACAATAATAATCTGTTCAATGAATATATTATGTAACATTATATGTGATTTTGATTTAATAGTTATATGTATGTTAATGATTTATTTTAATATTTTCAGTTTGACAACATGGAACTGTAAGGAATTATATAAATGATTTGAGCAGCAGAGGTGATGCAGTGTTAATTGTTGCTGCTATTCCTTTTAATGAAATATGGCATCTTGGCATCAGTGGCAAAAAGAAGGTGATCCTCCGTCCGCCGGTCCTCCCCATCCTTGGGGTCAAAGGATATGGGGAGAAGGACAGGCCGAAGAACAAGAAGGCCTGAGTACGGCCGAAATTGTAGCCGCTCAATCTCAAGATTACATAGACGAGAAAGAATATCAATATTTGCAGACAATAAATTATTTGGCAGGTATGTTAATTTTATATATATTTAGATTTTGTATAAGTCTTTCCTGCATTTATGATTTAACCAAAATTGGATTATATATTTCTCGCTAATTTACATTATAAGTAAAAATTTAATTTTTCCATTAATATTTGAACTATTACTCCAAAGATATATTTGCTGTTAATGAGGTNGTCAAAATACCGGAGTAATAATTCGTGTTAATATACGTTTGAGAAACCTGCTGCAGTAAATTAGGTTCTTCTAATCTTCATTTTAAATTTTAGTATATTGAGCATAAATTTTATATATTTAATAATTGTATTTCTATTTAATTTCTTTTAATATCTGGAGTAAGGCTACCATAACCAAATAAAACAGACTGCTTTTATCAAATCGTTTGTGTATGCTGTATTATTTTATGTACTGTACCGGTACGTATAAAACTCCGCCCCCATAAAAAAAATACTCCCGAAAAGATGTCCGGAAAAAAGAGGACTTAGCTACCGATTCAGGATCCTTATCGTGTCTATTGATGACGCATAGAAAGGGCTAATTAGGATAATTCATTTTTTACGTTAATTTGACGATCTCGTCGGTTCTAGAGGAATTTACGTGAAGGTCCGTTCGATTGCTATCTTATACATTTTAAAGTATGGATGGATGAGTTTCCTGTAAACCAGCAGTGAGTTCAGGAACGTTTCGTTATTTTCTCAATATTTGACGGAAAATTACTGGGGCTTTTCTATCCCGATACCCCAGAGCGATCGGCTTCAATCTTAAAACACGGCCAACCAGCCGTTCTCTCTGGAATTATAACACCACGGAATAATAAATACAGTACTTGTAATTATAAAAATTTTTAAATATTCGGCGACAATTGAATCGCCGAAACCACTTATTTTCAACTTATTGAGAGAGAACTTAAAAATTATAAAAGTCTGAAACGCCTTTTGTTCTTTTATAATGAATTCAAACAGTCCGTTCTGTGTTAGACTTGTACAGGTCAAATACGTATAGTGTGAACAACACGTTCCTGGAACCTGATATATTTAAACTGCTCACATTACGTTGCCAGATAGCTTATAACAGTGAGTAGTACAGCTATTTGCGATTGAAGGTACTGTACCATATCCAAAGATGATCTTCAAAACAAATTGTTCCTATGGACACCGACGTTTTTAGCCAAATCCATTGTTCAATCGACGAAGTCCAAAATGAGACGTCCGGAACCACATATCCTTGAATGGAATCATCGAAAAATTCCTGGGATTCGTTTCCGGGTTTCCAAAAGGGGTAGGCTGACACTTACCTGGGATGCTGAATCATAACTACAGAGTATGGGGATCAGAAAACATTCACGCCATTCGAGAAGTCGAGAGACCAAAACTATGAATAACATATTCGTCATAATCGAAACTTTTAGGGCCTCTTCCTTTGCTGAAAAGCAATGATAGCGGTGAACTATGTTTATATGCTACAGAAGTTTCTGCTATTTCAATTGGAAGATCATTAGATAAATATATTCCAGCAAGATGGCGCACCACCAGGATCTTCTTGCCCCAGAATTTCTTGATATGAATTTTCCCGGGAGCCGGTTTGGACGTGATGGACCGATTCTACTTTAAATTTACATTCGTTAATGCTTTAATGAACAAGACATAATCACCACAAAACAAACCCCGATTTTAAAAAAACCAGCAACAAATTGCTTAACTTTCCCGGTAACATTTAAAACTGTGCGTGACGCCATCTCTTAAATTTTATTTTAAAATTTTTTATATAATTAATTATTATAAAATGATGCCTTTTATACAAACGGAAATAAGAATCTTCCACTTTTATTTGTAGTTTAACGATAAAATAATGTTTAATTTGTTTATCCTTCTTTATTTCTCGTCATCCTTTGTCATAAACTATTATTAAACTGTAATAATGAATTTCATCTCAATTATAAAGCAAAATCCTTTGTTTCTGTTGTACCTCTACACATCTGTGCAAATCATCGAATCTTAGTGGTAAAGCGACCATTTTAACTCTTTCACAAGACCATTCGACATTTTGAAAACAACAATTAGGATCCGAATTCGGATTTTAAATACATATAAAACCTTAATAAAAAAAAAACTAATGTACCCTTTAGGCACCATAGGTTCTACTTCCCGGATCTAGTAAACATTTCATTCAATGTTTCAATTGTAAAGTGTGTGCTTGAGCTTACAAGAGTCATTTAAAAGAGCAATAAAGGATTTTTGCATGATTTAAGATGCAGATCAGAAAGGCCATTTAGCTGAAGTCCATAGCTTCGTGGGACCCAGGCACATTTGAATTAGGGGGATCATATAGCGTACAATGTCGACTTCAGACATTTTCTTTAGGAAAATATTTTTTAACGCTACCTCTGAAAGATTAAGTTCTTCGTCACACCAGCAATCTAGGGTCTCCAGACATGGCGCAAAATTTAAATTTCGATATTCTTACTAAAGTAATGAGTTTATAAAAGATTAGTTTGGGCCCCCATATTGGTGGAGGTCCGGACAATTGCCCTTTTTGCCCACAGGATAACGCTCCACTGCTCAGGTCCTTATATTTCCGGAGCCTCAAAAAAATTCTTACAAATGATTCATGGCATTTTCAAATTTTATTATTTTTTAATATACAAGGATATATAACAATTTTTAATATAAAAAAAATTAATCTTTCAGAATTCTCTCCACATTTGAAAGACGTTCTTGAGATTTAGCTTAATTCATTTAGTATGCACATACATTCTAGATTTGTATTTGTCTAGAATTTATTGCACCTAAAAGAATTATAAGGATATTCTATACGATATACACTTTTAATGTCTAAATATTTTAAAAGAATCTCGTGTAAGTAACATAAGAGATGCAAGTGTAAACAACGTGATCATTTATTATCAATAAATTTATAATGTTTGACTTTAAGAAAATTTATGAAATGTTAAGTTCGATTCTCAGTAGAAATGTTTACTTTTGGAGAATATTAAGAAAAGCCGGATGATACCACTTTCACTTTTTAACATTATCCAGAATCCTTTGACGTCACTTATAACATTTAAAAGTAGGCTAATGTTATTCCAGAATAACGTAATTTTGGTTTCTTAACAAGTTGGATTCCCATTCTATAACGTCAATTTTTCCTCGTAAACAAACAGATTCTTCTATACATATAAAATTGAATTCACAGTATGTCTGTTTGCCCGTAAATCACGCGAGAATTGATGAACCGATTTCTATGAAACTTCGTAGGCCTACATGAATTCAGGATAGTCCTGGGAAGGATATAGACTACTTCGAATTCACGTTTGTGTGTCTGTTTATTGGAAGCACATATTCTTTTTCCGTATATGAATTTTTATGTGTGTGTGTATTTTTATATGACTATATTACCTTTACTTAATATATCATTTTCACTAGCCAAAGCGGGTATCTGCTAGTTGTATGTTTTTTATAAGTGAAAATAAAAGTCGATGTCATGCATTGAAGCACCTGCAATCTTTCCATTCGGGCAAAACAACCAGAGGTGCTTCACTGCACGACAGCAACAAAACTTTGCTGGCTTTTTGGATTTGTTTTTCGTTTTATCTTCTCGCTAATGTGTCGAACAAAAGAGGGGTTCTTTCAAATGTTTTTATGGCCTACAACTTTCTAATTGACATTTTTTGTCAGTTAAGTTTGTGTATATACTCGTTCTGGATCTCTAAGTCTCTCAGCCTGTTTAGCTGGTTTTCTCCTATTATTGAATTCCATGTTACAAGATCCATAGTCCATCCATATTCTCAAAGTCCTGGATACGTCACTGTAACGCTGTATTTTCTTTAAGTTAGTAGGCCTTCACGTAGGACCTACCTGGCCTTCTATCATTTTTTTTCCTTCAATGCCATCCCATAGAGGTCCTCCATATTTAAGGATATGTCTCATGTATTTTATTCTGGATAATCGAGAGTTATATATAAACATTATTCTAAAATATTGAATTTCCATATCTAAGAATTCGAGTTTTGAAATTTTCTAAGAATTTTGATTATTGGATTGATTAAAAGTTTAAAATTATTTAAAAAAAGCACTAAGATAAGGGAAAAACATGTAGAATATTACTTAATGTTTACCCCCCTCAGACTACACATTTATTTAACATGAAAATGATGCAAAAGTGTTGGAATATTAAAAATTCACTTAGAAAATTGTTAAATAAGAAATGTTCATATAATTATAGAATCTAATTTATTACAAATTACATCTCTGTGTTCATCAGATTAATTATTTTACTATATGAAGCATTGTTAATGATAATAAATCTAATATCATGCTATTTAAAATGTCAGATATTTCAGAACTAAGATAAGACAAATTTCAAAAAAATTACTATTATTATTTTTTAAATAAAATTATGAATTTTTTTTAATATGAAGTTTAAAATGTTGAAAATAAAGCAAAGCAAAACAAAATTAAAAAAAAAGTTTTATATTATGAAAAGTGTAGGTGTAGAGATATATTTATAAATTAAAAGAATTATTTTAATGTATAATTAGATCTATAGAAAAACAATAAAGTAACTTATTTTAGTAAATGAAATGTGGTAGTACAAATTAGTATTTAATTTAATTTGCTGTAAAAATAAACTTTAATATATAACAATTAAAACAATTGATAAGATTCACAGGAAAATAACTTATCTATTAGACATGCCATATTTACTGCATAAAGATTTATAGCTGTAGTTATATTCTAGAAAAATAGAAATTTATTGTAAATGTCCTCTGTAAATGCAAATTACATAAGTTAAATTATATTACTGATCTAAATAATTAAAAGATTTGTTTGTCTGCAGAACATAATCTTCATATTTAAAAAAGAAAAAAAGTGTTGATAAATTACAGTACATACTATGAAACTTTACATCCAATACACATAAGATTAATTAGAAGATTAATTAATAATAGAAAATTGTCTTGAAATAGCTATTGAAATTGTATGGTTTCATGAATAATTAAAGAAAATTAATATGCTTGTGCTAGATTCACAGAAAACTAATATGCTTATGAATGACATAATGGAAAATTTACATTATGTAAACTTCTAGATATGTTCCAGAGAAAGAGAAATAATATGCTCTAAAAGTATAAATTACACAAGTTAATTATTTTATTTATAAAGAAATAATAGTTTTATGTACTTGTAGAATACAACTTTCATGTTTAAAATAGAAAAAAAGTGGAGTAACTAAGATTTTGCTCCTATGATGTAAAAAATAAAACCAGAATGAAGAAAAATTAAGCGCACCATAAAGAACCATTTATTTATTTATAAACATTTTTTTTGTTTAATTTTATGTAACTGAGGGATCCAACACCCAAATCACAAATACTCCATAAGATTTAATACTACAACACTTCAGATCCATTATTATTATTATTATTTTTCCTTGAGAAATGAACGGGATGCACAAATCACATAAAAAAAGTAATAGTAAAAAAGATCGTTTTAAATTGTTCATTAGTGGGAGGATGCCCTTCACCTTCTCTTTCTCCAATTTAGTCTATTTGTTTTATAAACGTTCATCTATAAATAGGGGATCTTGAGCCGTTATACCGATGATAGCAAAGTTAAGTGTCTTGGCAATGTTTCTCCTCTCGTTCATCTAAATTGGGATTATTTCAATAGCTTTAACCATGCCAGTTTGTTAAATTTATTAATTAAATACAACACTTTCTTATCGACGAGTTCCCTTAAATTAATGTTGCCTTTCCCTGAAATTACTCAGAAAATCGATATATACGCCTATTGATCCTCTATGGAATCTATGAGTAACGTTAAAGGAATAACTTTAATAGATTTTGATACTTTTTTACAAGTAAATCAACGACTAAAGAAAATTTTTTAAAAACTATTTTAAAGGCTACAGATTTAAATTTCGGCAATAAAAAAAAAAAATTCGAATTTCGATACAAAACGCGAAAGATATTAAAATGCGAGTAATGCGTAAAGTAACGAAAAAAATTATTTACGTAATTTATTAATTTTTTTATACACGAAAATATAAAAAAATTAACGTAAATTTTCTAAAAGAAAAAAAATAATAAAATAATTTGACAATTGTTGTTACTTCCATAATTGATCACCAGATGGTGTTGCGTTGACAAGGTACACGCCTTTTCTGTTTACGAATGTTTGTGGCGCATGTGGGAACTCGTGCCACCGAATTGTAAAAAAACTTATGATCATTTCGAGCCTCGTCCGACTCGAAGAAAGAAGTTTTCAATTATTCTTCTTCGTTTTTCCATCAGAAATTGAAGGTAAGTGATGTTTTCATACATTTCATTCTACAACGTGGTCTTGTTTATATTAAAGAGCAGTGAAACTGAGTGAATTTTTATGTCCTAAATTTAAATTCATAAGGATTTTTAAAATTATTTAACTACAGTTTGATTGAGGCTTTATTCTGTACACAGTAATTTAAAAAAAACTTATCTTTGTTTATATTTATTGTTTGTTCTTTAGAAATTAATTTGAATAAACAGTTTATTTTTGTTTAGTATATATTTATTTACTTATTTAATCTCAAACTTTACAAAATTTTCTATCTGTAAAACTGAAAAAAAATAAATAAATAAAATAAATATTTTGTGTAAAATAATAAAAAAAAATTAGGTAATAAATAAATTACATTACTTGTCAGATGTCATTTACATATTTTAAAATAATTTTTAATATAATAAAGTCATTAGTTAATAAACTACATCAGATTTTATTAGATCAACGGTTTGTTAAGGACGGTGTTATATAAACAGAAATTTATCATTTGATGATTAATAATTAAATATAAAGATAAAATTTTAAGAATATATTTTTCATAGACTAAACAAAATTATACAATTAAAACTTTTAAATTTCTATTCTTCATACCATTAAAAATAGTTTTTGTTTTTATGTACCGTCTGGCACCATTTAGACTGTAAGAAAAATGACAAGACTGAGAAATGCTATTCCACTTGCATCTTCTCATGCTTGTATAGTGGTGGCTGGCTGTGAACCGTGATCATTGTGCAATGTACTATAATCAGCATCATTTAAAATAGTAACTGGAATGGTAGATACAGACTGTCACATTTACTGTTTTTAGTAAATGGTATTCTAACAATAATAATCTGTTCAATGAATATATTATGTAACATTATATGTGATTTTGATTTAATAGTTATATGTATGTTAATGATTTATTTTAATATTTTCAGTTTGACAACATGGAACTGTAAGGAATTATATAAATGATTTGAGCAGCAGAGGTGATGCAGTGTTAATTGTTGCTGCTATTCCTTTTAATGAAATATGGCATCTTGGCATCAGTGGCAAAAAGAAGGTGATCCTCCGTCCGCCGGTCCTCCCCATCCTTGGGGTCAAAGGATATGGGGAGAAGGACAGGCCGAAGAACAAGAAGGCCTGAGTACGGCCGAAATTGTAGCCGCTCAATCTCAAGATTACATAGACGAGAAAGAATATCAATATTTGCAGACAATAAATTATTTGGCAGGTATGTTAATTTTATATATATTTAGATTTTGTATAAGTCTTTCCTGCATTTATGATTTAACCAAAATTGGATTATATATTTCTCGCTAATTTACATTATAAGTAAAAATTTAATTTTTCCATTAATATTTGAACTATTACTCCAAAGATATATTTGCTGTTAATGAGGTTACAGATTTTGAGATTGGAGTATGGACTTTTTTGAAAAATACCTGCTGCATCCTGGCCGAATGCCATAACTCCATCTGGTCTCTGTACTGTTTCTGACATACATTAATGCAATCATGGGAGTATTTATATATAGATATCACACTAAAGTCATACTTTAAGAATTGTGGCAACTGGCAAGAAAGTTAAAAAGATTCTGTGGGCCTATAGCTTTTAAAACATTCTGAAGGAAGAGTAATGACAGAATTACAATAAAATATTTACTTTAACTGTGTTTGAAATTATATAAAAACATCAATAAAAAAGATTAAATAAAGCTAAGAATTTTTATTTGGTTTAGTGGGATGTGCTAATAATAGTTTTATCAACGTGAAATAGCAGAATTTAGTTGATTTTGAAACCATTCCAACTGTGAACAAATTACTAATCATATTTATAAAATTGCAAATTTTTTTGGTAAAATCATAAAATACTCTTAAAGAAGATAATTTTTCATGATTGATTACATTCAAAAATTTAAATATATTTAATATCAAACTTCAGAATAATTTTCTAAAGAGATGATATAAAATTCTTTAGACACATTTTACATTCATTATTCTGTTCTTGTATAAGATTTCTGGCACCTATCACATGCTTCGGAATCTATTATAATCGCTGACTGACCTTACTTAAGTTGACTTTCCTGTATTTGTCAAAACAGTCATAAATATTAAATACCTAAAGAAGTATCTGAGAATTTATTCCTACTTTAATTTGAACAAGTAGTTATATCACTTTGTACATGAAGATTACTTTTCTTGTTATAAATGTTGAAAATATATTTAAGTTAATTTTATAAAGCATAAAAACTTGTAATTTGTTTACGTAAGCTTTAATTAAAATTCGATACTTTTATATTGAAAACGGAATTTTTAAATTCGGATATTTGAGAAGGTAATATTATTCTTCTTTGCAATAGCTAGTGTTATTGTACGTGACATTTACAATCTTAAATTGATCAAATTGTTAAGCAGAATTATGCAACAATGACAGCATCACTTACTTGTTAGTCAAGCAGTTAAGTAATTCACTTGTAGAAGATTGCTAGATTAAACATGCTTCTGGAATATAAACTTTATATATAAATTTACATATGATTAAATAAGCTATTAATTTAATAAAATTCTGTATATTTTATATTTATAANAAAACACTCGGCCAACCAGCCGTTCTCTCTGGAATTATAACACCACGGAATAATAAATACAGTACTTGTAATTATAAAAATTTTTAAATATTCGGCGGCAATTGAATCGCCGAAACCACTTATTTTCAACTTATTGAGAGAGCTTAAAAAATTATAAAAGTCTGAAACGCCTTTTGTTCTTTTATAATGAATTCAAACAGTCCGTTCTGTGTTAAGACTTGTACAGGTCAAATACGTATAGTGTGAACAACACGTTCCTGGAACCTGATATATTTAAACTGCTCACATTACGTTGCCAGATAGCTTATAACAGTGAGTAGTACAGCTATTTGCGATTGAAGGTACTGTACCATATCCAAAGATGATCTTCAAAACAAATTGTTCCTATGGACACCGACGTTTTTAGCCAAATCCATTGTTCAATCGACGAAGTCCAAAATGAGACGTCCGGAACCACATATCCTTGAATGGAATCATCGAAAAATTCCTGGGATTCGTTTCCGGGTTTCCAAAAGGGGTAGGCTGACACTTACCTGGGATGCTGAATCATAACTACAGAGTATGGGGATCAGAAAACATTCACGCCATTCGAGAAGTCTGAGAGACCAGAACTGTGAATAACATATTCGTCATAATCGAAAATTTTAGGGTCTCTTCCTTTGCTGAAAAGCAATGATAGAGGTGAACTATGTTTATATGCTACAGAAGTTTCTGCTATTTCAATTGGAAGATCATTAGATAAATATATTCCAGCAAGATGGCGCACCACCAGGATCATCTTGCCCCAGAATTTCTTGATATGAATTTTCCCGGGAGCCGGTTTGGACGTGATGGACCGATTCTACTTTACATTTGTTAATGCTCTAATGAACAAGACATAATCAAAACAAAACCCGATTTAAAAAAAAAACCAGCAACAAATTGCTTAACTTTCCCGGTAACATTTAAAACTGTGCGTGACGCCATCTCAAATTTTATTTTAAAATTTTTTATATAATTAATTATTATAAAATGATGCCTTTTATACAAACGGAAATAAGAATCTTCCACTTTTATTTGTAGTTTAACGATAAAATAATGTTTAATTTCTTTATCCTTCTTTATTTCTCGTCATCCTTTGTCATAAACTATTATTAAACTGTAATAATGAATTTCATCTCAATTATAAAGCAAAATCCTTTGTTTCTGTTGTACCTCTACACATCTGTGCAAATCATCGAATCTTAGCGGAAAAGCGACCATTTTAACTCTTTTTACAAGACCATTCGACATGTTGAAAACAACAATTAGGATCCGAATTCGGATTTTAAATACATATAAAACCTTAATAAAAAAAAAAAAACTAATGTACCCTTTAGGCACCATAGGTTCTACTTCCCGGATCTAGTAAACATTTCATTCAATGTTTCAATTGTAAAGTGTGTGCTTGAGCTTACAAGAGTTATTTAAAAGAGCAATAAAGGATTTTTGTATGATTTAAGATGCAGATCAGAAAGGCCATTTAGCTGAAGTCCATAGCTTCGTGGGACCCAGGCACATTTGAATTAGGGGGATCATATAGCGTACAATGTCGACTTCAGACATTTTCTTTAGGAAAATATTTTTTAACGCTATCTCTGAAAGATTAAGTTCTTCGTCACACCAGCAATCTAGGGTCTCCAGACATGGCGCAAAATTTAAATTTCGATATTCTTACTAAAGTAATGAGTTTATAAAAGATTAGTTTGGCCCCCCCATATTGGTGGAGGTCCGGACAATTGCCCTTTTTGCCCATAGGATAACGCTCCACTGCTCAGGTCCTTATATTTCCAAAGCCTCAAAAAATTTCTTACAAATGATTCATGGCATTTTCAAATTTTATTATTTTTTAATATACAAGGATATATAACAATTTTTAATATCAAAAAAATTAATCTTTCAGAATTCTCTCCACATTTGAAAGACGTTCTTGAGATTTAGCTTAATTCATTTAGTATGCACATACATTCTAGATTTGTATTTGTCTAGAATTTATTGCACCTAAAAGAATTATAAGGATATTCTATACGATATACACTTTTGATGTCTAAATATTTTAAAAGAATCTCGTGTAAGTAACATAAGAGATGCAAGTGTAAACAACGTGATCATTTATTATCAATAAATTTATAATGTTTGACTTTAAGAAAATTTATGAAATGTTAAGTTCGATTCTCAGTAGAAATGTTTACTTTTGGAGAATATTAAGAAAAGCCGGATGATACCACTTTCACTTTTTAACATTATCCAGAATCCTTTGACGTCACTTATAACATTTAAAAGTAGGCTAATGTTATTCCAGAATAACGTAATTTTGGTTTCTTAACAAGTTGGATTCCCATTCTATAACGTCAATTTTTCCTCGTAAACAAACAGATTCTTCTATACATATAAAATTGAATTCACAGTATGTCTGTTTGCCCGTAAATCACGCGAGAATTGATGAACCGATTTCTATGAAACTTCGTAGGCCTACATGAATTCAGGATAGTCCTGGGAAGGATATAGACTACTTCGAATTCACGTTTGTGTGTCTGTTTATTGGAAGCACATATTCTTTTTCCGTATATGAATTTTTATGTGTGTGTGTATTTTTATATGACTATATTACCTTTACTTAATATATCATTTTCACTAGCCAAAGCGGGTATCTGCTAGTTGTATGTTTTTTATAAGTGAAAATAAAAGTCGATGTCATGCATTGAAGCACCTGCAATCTTTCCATTCGGGCAAAACAACCAGAGGTGCTTCACTGCACGACAGCAACAAAACTTTGCTGGCTTTTTGGATTTGTTTTTCGTTTTATCTTCTCGCTAATGTGTCGAACAAAAGAGGGGTTCTTTCAAATGTTTTTATGGCCTACAACTTTCTAATTGACATTTTTTGTCAGTTAAGTTTGTGTATATACTCGTTCTGGATCTCTAAGTCTCTCAGCCTGTTTAGCTGGTTTTCTCCTATTATTGAATTCCATGTTACAAGATCCATAGTCCATCCATATTCTCAAAGTCCTGGATACGTCACTGTAACGCTGTATTTTCTTTAAGTTAGTAGGCCTTCACGTAGGACCTACCTGGCCTTCTATCATTTTTTTTCCTTCAATGCCATCCCATAGAGGTCCTCCATATTTAAGGATATGTCTCATGTATTTTATTCTGGATAATCGAGAGTTATATATAAACATTATTCTAAAATATTGAATTTCCATATCTAAGAATTCGAGTTTTGAAATTTTCTAAGAATTTTGATTATTGGATTGATTAAAAGTTTAAAATTATTTAAAAAAAGCACTAAGATAAGGGAAAAACATGTAGAATATTACTTAATGTTTACCCCCCTCAGACTACACATTTATTTAACATGAAAATGATGCAAAAGTGTTGGAATATTAAAAATTCACTTAGAAAATTGTTAAATAAGAAATGTTCATATAATTATAGAATCTAATTTATTACAAATTACATCTCTGTGTTCATCAGATTAATTATTTTACTATATGAAGCATTGTTAATGATAATAAATCTAATATCATGCTATTTAAAATGTCAGATATTTCAGAACTAAGATAAGACAAATTTCAAAAAAATTACTATTATTATTTTTTAAATAAAATTATGAATTTTTTTTAATATGAAGTTTAAAATGTTGAAAATAAAGCAAAGCAAAACAAAATTAAAAAAAAAGTTTTATATTATGAAAAGTGTAGGTGTAGAGATATATTTATAAATTAAAAGAATTATTTTAATGTATAATTAGATCTATAGAAAAACAATAAAGTAACTTATTTTAGTAAATGAAATGTGGTAGTACAAATTAGTATTTAATTTAATTTGCTGTAAAAATAAACTTTAATATATAACAATTAAAACAATTGATAAGATTCACAGGAAAATAACTTATCTATTAGACATGCCATATTTACTGCATAAAGATTTATAGCTGTAGTTATATTCTAGAAAAATAGAAATTTATTGTAAATGTCCTCTGTAAATGCAAATTACATAAGTTAAATTATATTACTGATCTAAATAATTAAAAGATTTGTTTGTCTGCAGAACATAATCTTCATATTTAAAAAAGAAAAAAAGTGTTGATAAATTACAGTACATACTATGAAACTTTACATCCAATACACATAAGATTAATTAGAAGATTAATTAATAATAGAAAATTGTCTTGAAATAGCTATTGAAATTGTATGGTTTCATGAATAATTAAAGAAAATTAATATGCTTGTGCTAGATTCACAGAAAACTAATATGCTTATGAATGACATAATGGAAAATTTACATTATGTAAACTTCTAGATATGTTCCAGAGAAAGAGAAATAATATGCTCTAAAAGTATAAATTACACAAGTTAATTATTTTATTTATAAAGAAATAATAGTTTTATGTACTTGTAGAATACAACTTTCATGTTTAAAATAGAAAAAAAGTGGAGTAACTAAGATTTTGCTCCTATGATGTAAAAAATAAAACCAGAATGAAGAAAAATTAAGCGCACCATAAAGAACCATTTATTTATTTATAAACATTTTTTTTGTTTAATTTTATGTAACTGAGGGATCCAACACCCAAATCACAAATACTCCATAAGATTTAATACTACAACACTTCAGATCCATTATTATTATTATTATTTTTCCTTGAGAAATGAACGGGATGCACAAATCACATAAAAAAAGTAATAGTAAAAAAGATCGTTTTAAATTGTTCATTAGTGGGAGGATGCCCTTCACCTTCTCTTTCTCCAATTTAGTCTATTTGTTTTATAAACGTTCATCTATAAATAGGGGATCTTGAGCCGTTATACCGATGATAGCAAAGTTAAGTGTCTTGGCAATGTTTCTCCTCTCGTTCATCTAAATTGGGATTATTTCAATAGCTTTAACCATGCCAGTTTGTTAAATTTATTAATTAAATACAACACTTTCTTATCGACGAGTTCCCTTAAATTAATGTTGCCTTTCCCTGAAATTACTCAGAAAATCGATATATACGCCTATTGATCCTCTATGGAATCTATGAGTAACGTTAAAGGAATAACTTTAATAGATTTTGATACTTTTTTACAAGTAAATCAACGACTAAAGAAAATTTTTTAAAAACTATTTTAAAGGCTACAGATTTAAATTTCGGCAATAAAAAAAAAAAATTCGAATTTCGATACAAAACGCGAAAGATATTAAAATGCGAGTAATGCGTAAAGTAACGAAAAAAATTATTTACGTAATTTATTAATTTTTTTATACACGAAAATATAAAAAAATTAACGTAAATTTTCTAAAAGAAAAAAAATAATAAAATAATTTGACAATTGTTGTTACTTCCATAATTGATCACCAGATGGTGTTGCGTTGACAAGGTACACGCCTTTTCTGTTTACGAATGTTTGTGGCGCATGTGGGAACTCGTGCCACCGAATTGTAAAAAAACTTATGATCATTTCGAGCCTCGTCCGACTCGAAGAAAGAAGTTTTCAATTATTCTTCTTCGTTTTTCCATCAGAAATTGAAGGTAAGTGATGTTTTCATACATTTCATTCTACAACGTGGTCTTGTTTATATTAAAGAGCAGTGAAACTGAGTGAATTTTTATGTCCTAAATTTAAATTCATAAGGATTTTTAAAATTATTTAACTACAGTTTGATTGAGGCTTTATTCTGTACACAGTAATTTAAAAAAAACTTATCTTTGTTTATATTTATTGTTTGTTCTTTAGAAATTAATTTGAATAAACAGTTTATTTTTGTTTAGTATATATTTATTTACTTATTTAATCTCAAACTTTACAAAATTTTCTATCTGTAAAACTGAAAAAAAATAAATAAATAAAATAAATATTTTGTGTAAAATAATAAAAAAAAATTAGGTAATAAATAAATTACATTACTTGTCAGATGTCATTTACATATTTTAAAATAATTTTTAATATAATAAAGTCATTAGTTAATAAACTACATCAGATTTTATTAGATCAACGGTTTGTTAAGGACGGTGTTATATAAACAGAAATTTATCATTTGATGATTAATAATTAAATATAAAGATAAAATTTTAAGAATATATTTTTCATAGACTAAACAAAATTATACAATTAAAACTTTTAAATTTCTATTCTTCATACCATTAAAAATAGTTTTTGTTTTTATGTACCGTCTGGCACCATTTAGACTGTAAGAAAAATGACAAGACTGAGAAATGCTATTCCACTTGCATCTTCTCATGCTTGTATAGTGGTGGCTGGCTGTGAACCGTGATCATTGTGCAATGTACTATAATCAGCATCATTTAAAATAGTAACTGGAATGGTAGATACAGACTGTCACATTTACTGTTTTTAGTAAATGGTATTCTAACAATAATAATCTGTTCAATGAATATATTATGTAACATTATATGTGATTTTGATTTAATAGTTATATGTATGTTAATGATTTATTTTAATATTTTCAGTTTGACAACATGGAACTGTAAGGAATTATATAAATGATTTGAGCAGCAGAGGTGATGCAGTGTTAATTGTTGCTGCTATTCCTTTTAATGAAATATGGCATCTTGGCATCAGTGGCAAAAAGAAGGTGATCCTCCGTCCGCCGGTCCTCCCCATCCTTGGGGTCAAAGGATATGGGGAGAAGGACAGGCCGAAGAACAAGAAGGCCTGAGTACGGCCGAAATTGTAGCCGCTCAATCTCAAGATTACATAGACGAGAAAGAATATCAATATTTGCAGACAATAAATTATTTGGCAGGTATGTTAATTTTATATATATTTAGATTTTGTATAAGTCTTTCCTGCATTTATGATTTAACCAAAATTGGATTATATATTTCTCGCTAATTTACATTATAAGTAAAAATTTAATTTTTCCATTAATATTTGAACTATTACTCCAAAGATATATTTGCTGTTAATGAGGTTACAGATTTTGAGATTGGAGTATGGACTTTTTTGAAAAATACCTGCTGCATCCTGGCCGAATGCCATAACTCCATCTGGTCTCTGTACTGTTTCTGACATACATTAATGCAATCATGGGAGTATTTATATATAGATATCACACTAAAGTCATACTTTAAGAATTGTGGCAACTGGCAAGAAAGTTAAAAAGATTCTGTGGGCCTATAGCTTTTAAAACATTCTGAAGGAAGAGTAATGACAGAATTACAATAAAATATTTACTTTAACTGTGTTTGAAATTATATAAAAACATCAATAAAAAAGATTAAATAAAGCTAAGAATTTTTATTTGGTTTAGTGGGATGTGCTAATAATAGTTTTATCAACGTGAAATAGCAGAATTTAGTTGATTTTGAAACCATTCCAACTGTGAACAAATTACTAATCATATTTATAAAATTGCAAATTTTTTTGGTAAAATCATAAAATACTCTTAAAGAAGATAATTTTTCATGATTGATTACATTCAAAAATTTAAATATATTTAATATCAAACTTCAGAATAATTTTCTAAAGAGATGATATAAAATTCTTTAGACACATTTTACATTCATTATTCTGTTCTTGTATAAGATTTCTGGCACCTATCACATGCTTCGGAATCTATTATAATCGCTGACTGACCTTACTTAAGTTGACTTTCCTGTATTTGTCAAAACAGTCATAAATATTAAATACCTAAAGAAGTATCTGAGAATTTATTCCTACTTTAATTTGAACAAGTAGTTATATCACTTTGTACATGAAGATTACTTTTCTTGTTATAAATGTTGAAAATATATTTAAGTTAATTTTATAAAGCATAAAAACTTGTAATTTGTTTACGTAAGCTTTAATTAAAATTCGATACTTTTATATTGAAAACGGAATTTTTAAATTCGGATATTTGAGAAGGTAATATTATTCTTCTTTGCAATAGCTAGTGTTATTGTACGTGACATTTACAATCTTAAATTGATCAAATTGTTAAGCAGAATTATGCAACAATGACAGCATCACTTACTTGTTAGTCAAGCAGTTAAGTAATTCACTTGTAGAAGATTGCTAGATTAAACATGCTTCTGGAATATAAACTTTATATATAAATTTACATATGATTAAATAAGCTATTAATTTAATAAAATTCTGTATATTTTATATTTATAATTATATAAATAATTTTATAATAAAATCTATATTAAATTACTATCAATGGGATGAAATGAAACACTCTTTAAAATCCTTAAAGTCTAATAATAATATTTTTTTCATTAATTTGATATTATTTTATGAAGACTTCTCTATATATCAATATAATGATAAAGTAAGAAATGAAGTTATTAAATTGATAAAATGATTAGAATTTTGACGAAACATTTAAATTTTGAGGAAATTGAATCAACATTCCCGGAAGTGATTATAGCACACTTCTAAATTTAGGGACGTGCCTTCCACGTCTACAATCTGGCAAAAGGCTGCTTAAGAACGTTAGTAAATATAAAGAAGAAGAAGAAGAAGAAGAAAAAAAAAGCATTTCCGCTCTACTTGAAACTCGACTCTTATGACATTTGGACAAAATCATCAGAAACAAACGTGATCTACTTTCCATAAAGAATATAAAAAAATACCAATTTATGTAAATTATTTAACACCTTTTTTTTACAGAAATCTTAACTCTTTGTTTAATACATGAGATACGCATTCTTTATTTAATATAAAGAATAGAAACAGTTAAGTTTTAACGCGATGATAGTCACTTAAATCAGTGATGATCTCAACCGATTTTTCTTTGATTGCTTATTCTTAATTGTTTTTATCAATAACAAAATATTAATTATTCGTATAGTTAAATTAAATCGTAATGATTATACTTATTTTATACAGAAAAATTGATATTGTTGAACGTATTAAGTTTTTTAAAGGTGTTTAGCCGATTGTGGATTATACAGTCGATCCCCCTATAACACTGTTGATTATTCCGTTTTATATGAATTACATATTGTACGAGTCACTTAGATTTTACAAATACTGTACATGAACCGTTTACAGCCCGGCACACGTATTTGTAAAATCTAAGTGACTCGTACCACATGGAATTCATATAAAACGGAATAATCAACAGTGTTATAGGGGGTCTACCTTAATTAGCTGATAAATTTTTGATGTAAAAAAAACTCAATAGGAAATATTCTACGATAGAGCCTACGCTGTAATTTATTACCGATTTGTAGTAGAATCTATTATCATCGGATACTAAATCATGGCCTTAAATATTCATTTATAGTAGTCTATGTAGATTGGAATTTGTGTTGTTCATAGCGATAGAATAATTTACAAAACAGCCATTGAATGAAATATAACTTATTATAAAATTGGAATTGTGAAAACGGAAGCAATAATCTTGGAGAATAATGGACAAGGTAAAATTCATTAGAATTATAATGAATATAAGCGATAAATGATTAATTTGAGAGGAAAAAAGCACCCTAAAAGTGCTATGTTTATCGGGTTTCGGGGTGGAGCCACCCCTAAAACATCATTAAAATGCATTGCCATCGGATTTAAATATGTCCTCAAATTTCCAGCCTTTTATCTTGATTAGAAACGGATGGAATTTGAATTGTAAGATTTGAGAACGGCATAAAGCAAGTTAAATATATGAGATTCATTCTTATTTTAGAATATAAATTCTGTCTTTTTAAAGAGTGTCTCCGTACATTCGTTCAAAAGAAGCCAAAACACGAGGAAGTGGATTAAATCTAATACTAGGAATAGAAAATTTGACATTGCAATGCGAGAGGAACACGTGGATCGATGCTTAAAAAGTTAATTTTTCGAAATATGATTTATTATAGTTTCTTATAATATTAACAACAGATTAATGAGATGTTTTAACTTTAGGTAGGAAAACGTGAGAAAAATATTATATATATGAATAATGTGATTAAATCTTCATGTAAATTGTGTCAAGCTTATATAATAAATGAAATAACTTTACTAGAAAGTGGAAAATGTTGTAGAACTGTTACACCTTTTTTTTAGAAATTAGAACAAAATTTTTCTTTAAAACAAGCAAAATTCGTTATAATTTATGTAAACATTTAAACGATACTGATACAACGTTCATACAGGACGTTGCTAACTTATAAATAATAATGAGATGTTTTAACTTTAGGTAGGAAAACGTGAGAAAAATATTATATATATGAATAATGTGATTAAATTCATGTAAATTGTGTCAAGCTTATATAATAAATGAAATAACTTTAGTAGAAAGTGGAAAATGTTATAGAACTGTTACACCTTTTTTTTTTTAGAAATTAGAACAAAACTTTTCTTTAAAATAAACAAAATTCGTTATAATTTATGTAAACATTTAAACGATACTGATACAACATTCATACAGGACGTTGCTAACTTATAAATAATAATAACGTGTTTTAAATTTTAATAATGTTTTTTTTAATACAAAAAAAATAGTTTTATTATATTTAAAAATAATTTTTTATGTTTAAATAATAGTTAAACTCCACGACCTCCCGTTCTACATAACATATCACTTATTATGTACGCTTTCAATCGACTCGTGTCATACTTCGCTATATCGATCTCATTTTTATGTTATATGCCGAAGAGCTTGTAATTCTTTAATGCTTATTTGATGAATGTAATCATTAATTTTTCTGTGTACGTTTATTAATGTTTCTATCAATAATTATCGAAAGTTCATGCAATACAAACGTAACTTTGAGGCCCACTCCCATGACTAAAACAACTAGATTTGCGCCTCGCCAACGGACCCACCACGTGGCGTTTTCTGGGTTTTCTTCGCGTTAGTAACACCTAAATAGGGATCAGTTTCCCTTAGAAAAGCCTCCCGGTGGTATCGCTCACATGTCGCGTTGCCGCGATCAAATAAACCGAACAGAACATCCTTAGATCATACTTTAATAAATGTATTTTCTCAGGCCGGCTGGAGATTTTGCGGGGCCTCGGACGAAAGTTATTAGCAGGAAACCCAAAATAATTGCGACAGCGCCTTACGATATTTACGCGTGGTGTTTTATCAGTTTGAAATTAACCTTGCCTTTTTAATTTACATTTACGAGCCTGGGTTTGAGGTCTGAAAAATCGACGTCTGAGCCGGCCTGTATTTTCTAGATTTAAGATGTGTGTGTAAACTACTGGATAAAAATCATTTAACACTGGTAATTGGTCGCGGGTTTGCGCCTCATCAACGAGCTGTCCACGTGGAGTTTTCTGTGTTTACTTTACGTGTTCTAACACCTAAATAGGGACCAATGTCACCAGTTTCCCATAGAAAGTCCTCTTGGTAGGTATCCCNTTTTTTTGAAATCAATAAGAATTTTAATGTTAATTCTTACATAGAAAGGGGCGAAAGTGCAACATTAAACTTCAATTTTACTCCTAATAAGAATAGGAAAGAAGCCACAAAAAGTCTTTATTATTATTATTATTATTATATTAATATTATTGTTGTTATTTTTAATTTGTTATCTGTGGTTGATTAGTTCTTGATATAGTTAGATATTGATTCTAGTGTTTGTCTAGTGTGATTAAAATTGTTCTAGTTGATAGAATATATGTTAACAGAACTATCAAAAAAGTAATGTAAAATACTGTGCATAAAATTATTAATTTTTTAAAGATTTTTCTGTCTTATTTTTTTCTTTTTAAATACTCGAATAAACAGCATTTAAATTAATATTTAAAACTGTAATCATGTAAAGTATATATGATGCTGAAATGTGATACAGCCATTCCATAATAACTTTATTAAATCAGAAAATTAGCATATTTCTAAGAGGAAACACATTAATTTTTAATGAAATATATAGCTCTTATTGTAGAATCTATTTAATTTGGTATTACTCTAAATTTTATGCTTATACTTTTGTTTTGTTTTTATTTTAAACCTATTGAAATTTACATTTATATATTATTTTTGAGTTTGCCAAATACAAGAGCTTGATACTTGGAATATTTAATTTTGTACAGTTAAATGTGTTTGTTGGAGAAATTATTAATTTTGATTAGGTTTTGATTAGGTTAATGATTAATTTTGATTGATTATTATTAATTTTGATAGGTATAACAACAGGTTAATTAATTGTTATATATTAAAATGTGTAAAGTAAATAAAATTATTGCAATAAAATGAAGAAAACCTACATTTATATATTAAATTACTTTTAAGGTGATCGTGCGGATGAACATTGTTATCATTTCTTTAAATAAATTTACAATGATTCTAAAAAAAATTTTTTGAATCTTTAGAAACTGTAGTCTTTCTTTTATAAGTTATGAGATGCCAATTAGATAGCTTCATTATGAAGAGATTTTTGGAATCAGATTAAAGTAGTTTTCTAATTTTATTTTTTAATTGAATTTTCTATTAACTTAATGTACTAATTATTGCTATATGGGAAGTAACAAGAAAACCTTTAAGTAGGTTAATTAAATTCTGTTCAATTTAATATAATATTTTAAAGGATATACTTTACAAATTATTGAGGAAAAATGATTTTTGACTCATCTATACTTTGGAAGTTTTATGCTTTATGTCATATCCTGTCTGATTTATTTTATAAATTTCATTTTAAATATGTTTATTATACAATTTAAAGAAAATAGAGAATCTAAAGGTTTTAATAATGTACTTTTAAATAATAAAAAAAATCCAATATTTAATAAAGAATAAGGTAAAAATCATTGCTTTACTATAAGAAAAATGTTTAAAAAATTTATAATTCAGCTATTTTAAAAATATAAGAATATCCTGTTTACATATCCATAAAAATTATTTCCTTTAATGAAATTTTATGCTAGATTTATTCAGATTAAAGAATTTTCTTAAGTAGAACCGATAAATATGTTTTGAATATTGCAAGAGGAATGAATCATTTTCTATATTTTGATGAAAGGGATAATTATTTGGCAAGTTTAAACAGTTAAGTTCAAGTAGATTCTTGAGGCTTTTAATATTCTAAATACAGAATTTATATACATAAAAGTTTAATTATTTGAATATTCCCTGTTTTAGAATATTCTAAATATACTTACATTTTTGTTTTTTTTTAATTCTCATCTAAAACTTCAAATTACAAATTAGACTTATGACTAATGAAGTAACCAACAGCTCATAAACTGCTTTTCCTTTGTTTTCTTGTCATCTGTATAAAAAAATATTTAAATAAAATTATAAGTTTTTTTATTATAAAATTATATTTAAATACTTCATTAATAAAGAAATTATAATCAGTAAAATGTTTAAAATGTTCTTTAATAATTATCTTTATATATACATAAAAACATGCAAGAAAGTTAGGATTTGGATGAAGAATTTAACTGCTAGAGTTAATAAATAAGCATTTTTAATGTATTTATTAATTCAAGACAATTTTTGACAATGTTTAAATTAAAACAAATTGAGTAATAATTTAACTTTTTATTAATATTTTTATCATATTTTTTTTTTTTGTATGTAAATGGAGTATTACTTTCAAATGTATTCTTGTAAGTGAGAAAGATGGGGAGTCTAAAGTAGGATCTAGCCTCAAAAATAACTTTAAAAGTATTTTAGGATAACACTTACATAGTTAACTCTCTACCCTACTATAGTTTTTAAATAAGTTTTCAGGTTAAGTAATATATTTATTTTATGTAATATTTCGCTTTATAAAAACATCCGTTATCACTGTATAGGGATTTGTTATTTACGCAACCTTAAACATTAACGTTAATAAACTCCAAAGTATCAGGTTTCATTAAATAAAAAATTACACATTTTTTTCCTCCATACATTTCATAAATATTTTTTTTGAAATCAATAAGAATTTTAATGTTAATTCTTACATAGAAAGGGGCGAAAGTGCGACATTAAACTTCAATTTTACTCCTAATAAGAATAGGAAAGAAGCCACAAAAAGTCTTTATTATTATTATTATTATTATATTAATATTATTGTTGTTATTTTTAATTTGTTATCTGTGGTTGATTAGTTCTTGATATAGTTAGATATTGATTCTAGTGTTTGTCTAGTGTGATTAAAATTGTTCTAGTTGATAGAATATATGTTAACAGAACTATCAAAAAAGTAATGTAAAATACTGTTCTGTAAATTAAGGAATTGGATGTCTAACAAGACTAGTTCATAAAATCCATTTCATGTCTAAATATGCCAAAGTATTTGATATATTTAGTAGTAAAGTTTGTTAAAGTTCTGTTTGTTTGTTTTTAAGATCTATTGTTCAGGATGAGTTATGCCTATTGTTTTATATATGTATTATCTACAGGCCTAAACTAAGTGTTGACAGCCATTTTGCTCGGACTCTAAACACAGATGGAATTTCGTTTATGTGAAAAGCATGATACCAGAGAGTTATGAAGTGAAGTTTATAATGATAAAAAATGAAAACTCTGTTTTTATTTGTTTTATTTACATATTTTTGTTTTTTTCTGAGATGATGAGACATCATATTTATTACTAGACTAGGACTTCATTACACTTCTCTAAGAATCTGATAGTAGGCCAATACAATTAAAATTTTAGTTGTGATTTTCATTGTATTCACAATTAAATTTGATAAAAATTGAATATTTGGACGGAATATACATGTATATTGGATTCTTTCTGGACACTAGAAGGACCCTTTTTCCATGCCCTTCATGTTGCGGCGGCTGGATGGAAAGGGGCAGACACATATTCGGAATGGACCGCCCATAAAAAATTCCTCAAGTTCTTCGCCTGCCAGAATTTGATCCCGGGTCTCCCAGAGCGGTAGGCTGACGTCTTAATTGCCTTGGCCACATATTTGTTTTGATGTAATTTCCGTTTAATTGCCTATTCCATAAGTTTTCACAACAGTTTGAAATCAGGGAGCAAAAATATTCACTCTTTTTAATATTTTCAATATATTCGTGCGTAAATTTCAAAAAAGCGTTGTTAATTAAGTATTAATTAAATTTTATATTCAGTTTCTATATAAATTTATAGTTTAACTGATGAATCACTGTTTTAGATTTATAACTTTCGTTTTAGACGATTGTACACGGTAATACACTTTTATACATAGTATTGAAATGGCGTTGATTAAATATAATGCATTACGTTATCCATGATGAAAAATAGATAAAAGGATCGATGCTTTAATAAAGCTGAATGGTTTCTATATATGTTCGATTATTACTTAGATTTTCAGAACTACTTTGTATTATTTTCTCAGATATATTGTTCGATCTGGAAGGGATTTACATGCTTGAAATCGTAAGATGTTTCATAAGACACTGAAATATGAAGAAGTCATCGTTTCAATCGAAAAATTTCATGTAAATTTTGAAATATGATAATACTAATGAAACAATAATACGTAATGTCTATATTTCAAAATATTGAAATATCTAGTAATTACAACATCGCTATGCATGTTAATTATTGAGCTGCAGTTTGAAAAAATTATAGACCTATAAATTCCTATTGTCTGTCTTTCCTTAATCTCGAGAACGGAGTTGGATAGATGAAAGACAAGATAAGATATGGAAACCTTAGGGGCAGGAGGCTCTAATTAACTATATACGAACTTCTGATGCAAACTGGAAGCCACGTTATTTCAATTCAAAAATTTTTTTCCTGAAAGCAGTTAATGACAGGCACGACTATTGTTAAAGGAAAAGTATGATGTACAGGACCAAGCCACTACTAATCTGAGGTGGAGAGAATGTATTTTAAATTAAATAAATTATGATTGAAAATTGCAATGTTATCACAATAAATAATTGCTCGTAAGTTGTGTTCATTCCTCCATCCATATTCTTCTAGATATTTTCCGCGTTATCAGTTGAAGTCATAAAAAATAGATAAAGGAGAGGGCAAATTTCAGAGATTTACTCTTTCACAAAGAGAATTACCACGTTTTGTTTACTGGATATCGAGGAGATTCCACCATATTGGATCTATGTCCAATCCATCGTCCATTGAAATTATCGACGAGAATATATTGACTATAAATTTAGTGATAAGCTTACGTCTATATTACATAAGATATGTCCTGCTGTTCTTCCAGTCAGAGATTATCTCTATCAGGAAAAACAGAACATTATTTTTTGTATATACATTTATAATTCTATAAGATTTTTATGAAACTTGAGATTGATTAACAGATTTGTTTTTGAGAGAATTTAGAATTTCTTATATCACTTAATATATGGAAATTTTCACAGATTATATTAATTAATTATCAACGTTTGTATTTTAAACGCAAATCTACTAAAAGAACATTTTAAAGAAAATCTTTAAGAATAAATTATCATTTAGTTAAGGACTTAATTATATTTTAATGTACTAACTGTCTAAATGAACGTTTAAATAAAGTTTGGTAAATATTTATGTAATAATACACGTAAAATACCAAAAATTGATATCAATATACAGAATTAATATAGTTATAATAAAATCACCGAACACTGGTAGCTGGTCGCAAGGTTCCTGCCTGACCCGAAGGTTGGTCACATGGAGTTTCCGGGTTTTATTCACGTGTCTAACACCTAAATAGGGGTCAGTTTCTTATTGAAGGTCCTTGGCAGATCGCCCATATGTTCTGTTGCCTTATTTCATTAATCCAGTTTTATTTATCCAAGTGTAAGTGAGAACAGTTGCACTTATATGGATATTTTCACAAATTATATTGATATAAAGTAACAAAGCTATAATATACAGAAAAACAAACATTAAATAGTTATATTGTTTATACTCAACATGAAATATTTGTATACAGTGAAATTTTTCCTTACATTGTCTACAATATCAAATTTATAACACATTTTAATTACATATAAGTAGGTTTTGTCATGTGTATCAGTTTATTTCAAACATGTTTCGTGGGTGATTGAATAATTAACTAACAATTGTCTATTCGAAGGTCTTCACAAGCGAAAACTTTTTGAATATAAGAAACAAAAAATGAGAAAGTTTTATAGATTATATACACTAGAAATTGATATATAATCGATTAATCGATCAAATATAATCAACCAGTAAAATTTAATCGTTGTAATTAATCGATTCGATATTAAAATCTTTTAGAATACAAATTTCTTCATATAAAACCCTTTAATTTATTATCAATATACTAAATGAAAGATGTTATTTATAGATTAAAACATTGGAAACTCTGATATACTGTGTATGAAATTATTTTATTTAAATCAGAATTTCTCAAATAGTGATTCGCGGATATTTTTAAAAATATGATTTTAATAATCTTCCACTGTACTAAAAGGGGATTTTTTTAAAACTAAAACATGTTTAAGAGATATTTCCATTATTAAATGTGAATTTAATTAATTATTATTGTTTATTTAACTAATTAAAAATGTATTGAGTAAGCTCTCGATTTTTACTAGGAAAAGATCGTGTCTTTCAGAGCGGAAAGGCATTAGCCTGCCGCTCTGAGGGATCCGGGTTCGAGTTCACACGGGTCGAAAACCCATTGGTTGCTGCATTGTGGGTGTAGCCAGACCTACGATGGGCCTGGAAAAAAGGTCCTTTTAGTGCCCACAAGACGGAAATAGTAAAGAAAAATGATCAAGAAATATGATTAAAATAATTTAAAAATTAAGACATTTTCATTATAAATACTTTATTTGTTAACAAGAGATCTTATCACTTCAAGATTTTATAAAATTCGAAATATATAGGCTAAATATCCTGTTGACTTTACATTAGCAGAAGGGGTATTAACTTGCTTATTTTTTTATTATATGTTTATTAAACTTTATTCACTATTTTAATTAATTTTTTGTAATTTATTTATTAAAATGTTATTTTGTCTGAGACCTTCACACATATTTATTGATGAGGGGAAGGTCATTTGGGCAAAACCTCCGGTCGAGAGAGAGAGAGAGGGGGAGGAATCCTGATAGCTTAGGGGTACCAAGTCAAAATCCAACCCACGTTAATATTAAATTTTATAAATTATAGCTATGTAATACTGTTCAAAATATTAATATTCTAAGTGTTATACAAGTTATATTATTATTATTATTTTAAAAGTTATTACATCAATAACCTTGGATTAGGCGAAATTCCGGTAATGTTATCACGTGGGTGGACGCATTTCCTTTTAAGTTGTAGGCGAGAGGCAGAAATTATTCGAATCTTAGTTTAAATTTAACGTTTACGTCATGCTCAATCTGGTTAATTTATTGACGATAAGTAGAACAGATTCCTGACACAATTTTTTTTTTCTTTTAAATCTTTAAAAAATTCACTTTTCTTCCTTAACTTGTCGCATATTTATACTGTAAATAGTTCATTTTTATCACTAGATGGAGTTAGCATTATGTAAAATTTATATATAATAATTTATGTCATCGTTAAAAAGCATTGAAAATTATAATGAAGAATGGATCTTAATAGATTCAATGCATCAACAGTGCGCTCTTGTTATGTAAATCATAAGCGGTCACGATGCTAAATGATTAAATAATCGTGTCACGAATTTTACAACTCTTACAAAATTCTTCTCTTTTGAAATTTGTTCTAAATAATTATCAATTTTTTATTTTTTTCCTTCCATTTTTCTTTCTTTTAAATGAATAAATCCAGGAAGAACACTTTAAAATCCTCTTCCTCATGTTAAAAAAAAATTTATACATAAATTTTTGATGGAGGAAGAGGTAGAAAAATATATTAAATCTTTAGAATAACAGCATTAATTAAGTTTAAATATGATATTAAAGAAGGAATATCATTTTTGTTATAAATCTTTAGCACTTTTTGAAGATATATTACCTTGTGGAAATTGGGCGTGCCTTATCAGTCATCATATATCTACTCAGGGTGGAGCCTCTTTTTTTTTTTTATAAGCAAAGATTCCTTTAAATGCTAAAATAATATCTATTAAATATTTACAGACTCTGATTGCTATCTTTCAAAAAGAAAATTAAAAAAAAAATAGTATCAACTTATGGAAGGATCTAGTTAAACAGTGCTAAAAAGATCTGACATTTTCTATTCTTAAATTATTTTTTTATGTATGGATCTTCTCTCTATCCATTATTAAATATCTATTTCTTGTCAGATAATTATTATATGGAATATAGAACCTGAAAAGTATTATTTTACATAATTATTATTGAATTAATTTTAGATATGATTACATTACTAAATGTTTTACACATATATCCTTACGAAACGACAGAATTCGGAGGTTGATTAATAAAAAAAATACTTCATAAAATTGTTATGCAAGTTGTTCAAGGTAATTCGTGTGATTAGAATATAAATTATCATTTTTATTTTCATCACTAAATTTAAACTTTCATTCTGAATATTTAATTTGGGTTTATCTTAGATTTAAATTTTTAAATAGAAATATCTTAAAATTTCATTAAAATATATTATATATTTTTTCCTTATAAATTTTATATTAATTTATCTGCAGTTAAGTTTTAAATTTAAAAAAATTATTAAAAAAAAAAAGAAAGAAAGTTAAAGATGATAAAATTATATAACTGATTTTCTCTGTTGCTTAATGGATATTAAATAAGGATAAACTATGATAGAAGAGAGAATAAAATTGTAACCAATAAAAATTTTTTGTTGTAAATTATTTAAATAATCAAAATTAATCTTTATTTCCAATTTCTTTGTTGTGTGAGAGCTTTTATGGTGTATGTTGAAGTCAGCAATCATTATATATTTAGTTTATGACAGAAACTAAATGATTTATCACTACTTTTGAAGTAATACTTCCTCAAATGGAAGAGATCAAGAATGTATTGTGAACTATAAATACTTTCTTTAAAGGCATAGTTATAGGGCATCATACTTCTTCATAAGCTTATCTTAAAAATGAAATGCTTTTTTGGAACGAAAACTTAAGTTTCTTATTTATTTTTCATGTTTGATTATATTTTTTTTTTATATAAAAAGAAAAAGTATAATCATTATAATTATTGTATAATATATTAAAAATGGAAATTAATATTTTTATTCTAAAAATAAATTGTAAATTTTACTTAATATTATGATGTATGTAATAATCTTTTAATATCACTTTATTGATAAAATTATAATAAAATACTGATAAAGCATAAATTTTCGGATTAATTTTAACCTTTGGCTTATGTTAAACCTTTATTGTTTACTTGTCGTGTGAAAATTATCGAGGATGATCTTATGTAAAATGTTTAACAAGCCGTTTCTACCTGAGGCTTAGGTTCTGGCAGATGTAACTTGACATGTTTCCAATTTACTTTTTATCATTTCCAAACAAGTTTACTTGAAAACTGATCTGAAATTCAAACAGTCTAAGAAGGACATTTATACTAATAAAGTGTTTTAAACTTAAATATTGTTTTCATGTCATGATTAATGCTAATTTACTTGATAGTGTTGTCTTAGAAAGCTTTGTATAAGCTACAAAATCTTATATTTCTCACTATAGAAAATATAATATATTAGAATATTATTATGACTGAAATTTATATAGTAAGATATTATTTATTCTGACTTATTTACTGATGTTAAGATTATATTAACGTAAAATATAAAAACTGTAATTCATCCCTTTAGATTTTCTGCTACGTAATTAATGAGTTATAATTAAAAGTAGGTGTATACAATATTGAGATTATATCTTCTTTATATATATATAAAACCATAAAAGCTTTATAAATAAATTGAATTATTTCTCAATATATCAGGTTTTAGAATAAATATTCTTATGTACTTAGGTTTAATTTCATAAAATTAATATAAATTATAATAATAGTCTCTAAATGTAGATTATTTTTTTCCTTTTTTTTTTAGTTAAACTTTAGTTATTGTGATGTGGAAGAGTGAAGTGGTGAAACAAAATTATTTTTGTACTTGGTGCATGACTCTTTAACTTATGGCTGATCTGATTGAGGCAATTATTTCTGTATTTGTCTGCTATGCTTTATGCTGTTTTGATATCAAATAAATATAGTAAAATTGAATTTTTTAAACCAAATTTTACTATATTTGTGTATTTGTTTACTTGAATTTTTATTTCTTTAAATTATGATCTTTGAAATTATAAAATTTGTATGTTTTAATCTACATTGCAATTAGACAAACAGAAATAGCTTATAATAATTTTATTTTTACTATTTTAAAACAGATAAAATAATAAAAATAATTAATAAATCTTTATTAATATATAGAATTAAATTAAACAGCTTACCATTATTATATATATATATATATAGAGAACTTAATTAATTAATTTTAAATGTGCTATTTTTTAAATGATAAAAACATTTCTGTCATTCAGGAAGGTGTAACAAAAATTTCCATATATTTAAAATAAGGTGTACCAAGGGAAAATATCATTTACAGGGGCTTCAAAGACAATAAAGTGTTTAAAAATTAACAGAAATCGCTTAATTAACATATCATTCACTGTTTTTTTTTATATTAACATATATAAATTTATTTCTAAAAGTTAAAAAAATGTTGTTGGTGATAATATCTTTTAATAATTTTCATTTATGTCTACAAATAATAATTATACTGTACAAGTAAATTAATTAATCCATAAATAAATGTTATTTTTCTAATTATTTCTGTTAGACTCTATCTCTTCCTCTCTCTAAACAAATAAAATTAATTAAATATATAGAGGAAGAGAGAGAGAGAGAGAGAGAGTTTAATGCTCCACATGTACAAGTATATTGTAGTCTAATAATTATGCTTCAATAATTATATAAAACAATACTTTAATCTAAAAATAAAATATTTTATGAATAAAAAATTAGATTTTCGAATGATTTTATGCCTAATTAGTTCCACATTTAAAATCTCTATTGATTTTTATATCGAGCATATAAGCTAATGCGATTCTGCATCTGTCAATAACGCAAATATACTCTTCCGCTTCCGTGAAGGAGTTACCCGAAATCAATAGAAATCCACACCGTTTTATTCCCCTATATTATAAATTAAACATTAGCATAATTTAATTGCCGTTAACGAGGCAGCGCTTAAGATTTTCGATTCGTGTTTGAATTTCCTACCTTGTTTAGATTAATTCATAACGTGGCAATTCTTCACGAATTACTGTAAACGTCATCAGGAAACGATAAAGGAAATGCCATCAGACCATTGAATACGTTTTGCGCCGAATCCATTGATTTATTTTTCCTCCAATCGTAAAGCTCGGTATCGATGGAAGTAACACGTACACTGCAGCAGACAACATGGTCTCCACCACACAATTGTCGACCACACGAGATTCACGACTTGACCAGAAACGTGCGGCAGGTGGTTTGTGAATAAAGTGTTGCACCCAAGGGGAGACCAGGTGTTCTGGCTGGATTGGCTTCGACTGTCGGAGCAAAAATGTCACACACGAAAATTCGGTTGTAAACATGGATAGACCCCAATCACCTAGGCAACCACCTCGGTCACCACGATTACCACAGGGCGAACGTCGCCACGTGGAGGAAGGGGTGGAAGTACTTTCTTCTAGACAATACGATAAACGAATTGCAGAAATCAAAGGTCAGTGATGGATTCTGTAATCAAATTTCATTAAATTCTTTTCTATACTATTAATTCATACGTGCATATAATTGTAGAACTAGTTCCGGGAGTGTCGAAGGACGCTCTATAAAATGTATTTAATTACTTCCACGTTGCGTCTTTATTTTTTCGAAAATGTGCAAAGTAAACGTTAAAAACTATTGCGAAATTGCTTGCTAATTATTTTTCCTCCTTTTCTACAGTATTTAAATATTGTGCAAAGGTGTACTGTACATTACAAAGCGAAAATAGAGCGTGTGATGATTATCAAGTAGGATAAAATTCTAAGTAAAATCGATGAAAAACAGTGTCACATATATAAAGAGAGATTATGAATGAAACTATTTTATTCTCCATACATTTATATACGTTACGGTTGAGTTCGAATGCATTATTTTCATAAAATAAGCGTAACGCTTGGAAAAAAATTGGTTAACAACTCCTATTATACATTGAAGGCAGTTTTGAAAGTTCTTTAACTTGACTTTTACAAAAATATAAATTAAAATTAGTTTTTTTTATTAATTAAAATTATTCTAATTTTATAATTAAGCAACTTAAATATATTCATATTATTTAAAAATTTGCCTTAAAAAAAGCAGGAAAATTACTTTATACAACTGCTAATTTTATAATGTAACATTTTATACTTTTTCAGAATTAGAATTTTTGTTTATTTTTAAAATTTTATTACATTTTATCTTTTATTTGACACTCGAATGAAGATAAGATAAATTTTTTCGTTTAAGAATTTCATTATCACAAAAATAATTTGTATTTAAACTTAATTTTTAAGTTTATTTTTAAAAGAAAATAATCTCTACATTTACAAAATAACCATTAAATTTGTACCATCAAAACAATCAATTTGCCTCGAATGATAATTTAATTATATATGTTATATAATTGTGTTATAAATCACAATTTACTTCATTAAAATTTTATTTGTATTCTAGGAATTTTAAATTATATTATAATTTATTTAACTGATAAATTAAATTAAATTATAATTCTTTATTTTATGTACAGATGATATTAGAAGAAGGAGTTTTAAAGTATAATTATTATCTTCTTTAATTCATTTGATGATCAATTATAAAACATATACAAAGTAAAATTTACAACTGCACCATGCAGTTTTTGTTTTACAGTAATTTATTTGAACTTTTTCAAGGTTCTTCGGGAGTAAAATTTGAGGTTTAACACGTTTAAATTTTTGGAATTTATTTAGTTTAAATGCAGTTATAATTTTTTTTTTGAAGCAGTATGAAGTGTGAGGACTGTTCTTAAAACGGCATTTTAATGCGTTTGCTTCTAATTATTTCGTATAACATTTTGTTCCAAATGACTTTAAGGCAAACAGAAATTGGCTTGGACATTTGTACCTTCTGCCAGTGGTTTTTTAAAACATAATCCACTACAGAAAATAGCAACGAACCATGACTGTTCTGCAAACTATTTCCACTAAAAATACATCTCGTCAGAGTAACAATGCAATAATAATTTTTTTTTTTTTAAAGGAAGGGGCATTTCTTTTTTTATCTTAAAACATTAATAAATCGTAAACTTTTACACACGTTGATAATTTAAAAAGATTATGTGGAATATTTTACAAATGTTTCTGTGCAAGAATGGTAGTCGTCCCGTTAACGTCACTCCGCCCACAATTAACTAACAATAACATTTGGATAAAAGGGCGTTTCTGGACGTGACGTCACCGGAAATGGCTGATATTCGACTCTATATCAAATATCTGTCAAGTTAATAGCCGAATGAATGCCCGAGATACGAATTTTCTATAACCGATTACCCCGTTTTGGAACTATAACTATGAAGAAAATCCCTATCTTGGAATTCCTTTGTGTTCAATTTATGAAATGGAGTCATTTGTTTTATAAAATTAACTTTTCTTCTCTTTATATTATCGTATAATAAATTAGTTTTATCACCAGCTCAGTCCTTCAAATTAATTACTTGTATGACAAGCGCTTCAAGATTTTTAAGTATTGCACTTCCGTAATCTTGTCATCTTTGCCATTAATTTGAATGGAAACTCGAGAAATTGTTAATAAATCTATAATTTATATATTAAATTGTATAATAAATTAAGATATTCACTATTTATTCTTAGTGTTGCTGACCTACTTTCTATGAACTTCTGATATGGTACCTTTTAATATGAAATTTTGCAGAGACAATCATCCTCAATGTTTATTTATTTAAACATTCGAGAAATATACGATATATAGTCCAAATTTTCACGTATAAATTTCAATATTACTTAACACGCGCACGATTTTAGTGCATTGTAAGTCAGGTTCACTTCAGTTAAACGTAGTGCCCCCTTTAATTTCCGATTATTTACGCATCTATCTGCAGCTCGTTTCTTGTTAACTCCGTGTATTTTTAGTTAATGAGATGATTCACAATCAAAGCATTGTATTGTAGATTCTAAAGCTGTTGTGATCACGTGTGAAAGTGTTATTGACTTTAAAGTTTTAAATTTCTCCCTTGAGATTGTTTTCTACGTCAAAAGTTTAAGAAATTTCATAAATTAATAATTAGTAAACATTCGTTTTGCTTATTTTTATCTGACACAACGGGAATTTCTATTATTCAAAAGTATTAAAAGTACCAAAAGAAAGAAAGAAAAAAAAAACTTCCTGTTTATGTTACATTAAATTACAACAGTGTAAAATAATTGATTGCTGTTTATAATTGTAATTTAAATTACATTATCCATAATTATTTTCTAAACTGTTTGTTTAAAAAAGATTATATTTTTGTAATTATAAAAAAAAAATGATAGTTTAAATTAATAATTAAATTGTATTTGTATATATATCTAGTGTTGCCCAGGCAAGAAAGTAATAAATAAATATTAAAATTAATTAAAATCATATTAAAAGTTTGGTTATTTTAAGCCAGCTCAAATCAACAACATTACTTCTGCAGAGTTTCTAAATCTAGAAGACTATTCTATACTCTGAGATCATTACTAAGGATATGATTCATGGTTCCATCATTAATTATTATGCAATATTTACTTATGTAATATTGTATTAAACATAAAATAACCCAAAGGGAGTGAAATTGGGGGCTTCTAGGTTTCATGGAAGCATTTTTCCGAAAGAGAGTAACTCTAAACAATTTGGTCCAGATTAGTCAAAGGATTTAGAAGTGTACAGAGAACAGACAGATGTTCTATCTTATATACTATATATAGATACAATTTCACTATTAATTTATGTATATATGTATGTTTATAATTAAATAATAAAATTATAAGTTAACTGTTTAATAATAATCTTAATTTAAAACAATTGAATTCTAACAGTAATTAAAATAAATATATTATAGTTACATTTATTAATAAGCATAATAAATAAATAATTATAGTTAAAAATTAATTTAAAAATAATCGTAACCTAAAGAAATTTTATCAAAATGAATTTGAATTAAAGTATGGACTAAGTTATTTAATAATTTCCTCTTTTAAGGTTTTAAAGATTAAAAATATATATACTTTTTTATTGCTATTATCTTCTATTATATTCATTATTTTGTATAGATAAAGTCCCTTTTCCTGTTAAATAATAAAATATTATTATTACATTAAGAGATGAATTTTAATGGGAAAAAATATGAATTAAAATGCAGTGATTTAACTTTAATTAAATCACTGCATTTTTTTTTTTGGAATGAAAATAAATGCAATGTAAAAAGAAAGTGGGAATTTATGAATTACATTAATATTTAATTAAATAATGAATTCTTACAGATTTAGATTAGATTTCTCTTGCAGAATTTTAATAGGAAAATTATCTTTATTTGATTACTTGTAATTAAGATGAGGTTTATCATTTACATTATTAACTATTATTGTTCAAATCTTTTGATTAATTAATGGTATTAAGTTTTATTTATTATTTGGATAATTATTTATCAATCTAATAATTGTAGGTTATATATAGAATGAGATATTAACGAATACACAATAAAGATGATAGAAACTGAGAAAATTTAGGAAAGAAAGCAAAATTGTATAGCAGTGGTTGAATATAAATAAAAATTCTAATATTAATTATAATATTAAGTAGTGTATTTCAACAAGCATTGATTGGAGGTCCTCTGCCAAATATGGGATATGAAATGCTACAAAGATTTTTAACAAAGGTGTGACGTTTTAAATGATGTATGTATGAAGTAAAAATCTTAGAAATATGTCAATGCCTTTCTGTTTCTATTTATTTAAACAATTATTGTTTAACCATAACTANTAGAATGAGATATTAACGAATACACAATAAAGATGATAGAAACTGAGAAAATTTAGGAAAGAAAGCAAAATTGTATAGCAGTGGTTGAAGAATTATAAAAATTCTAATCAGAATTATAATATTAAGTAGTGAAAGTATTTCAACAAGCATTGGAGGTCCTCTGCCAAATATGGGATATGAAATGCTACAAAGATTTTTAACAAAGGTGTGACGTTTTAAATGATGTATGTATGAAGTAAAAATCTTAGAAATATGTCAATGCCTTTCTGTTTCTATTTATTTAAACAATTATTGTTTAACCATAACTACAATCAATCTTCTTTAAAATTTTTTAAGTTTTTATGTTCTGAATTTAGCAAACAAATTCCTTTGTACTTAAAAGTTTCTTCTTTTTTTTTTTTTAAAGTTCTAAATTCTCTGTTATCACCTTCCCAGTCTATTAAAGACTTTATACAGTGTATCTATAGAGACCTAACAAATGATTAAGTATGTTCTATAAGCAGATGCAAAAATGTTATGTACAGTAAAACCTGTACATGCCAAGCTGGAAAAATATTCAGTACCATGCCAGTCCGGTTTACACAGGTTTTACTGTATAAAAATTTAAAAATCAATGCATTTTATACAATTCATATACAGTCGAACTGACAATAACCGCACCTCTAAACAACGGCCTTTTTTATGTACTCTCCAGTGACCGTTGTTCACAGGTTCAACTGTATCTAATAACATTATATAAACTGTAATATCAAATTTGTTTTTTTTTATCTGAAATTATTTCTTAGAAATGACATTAAAGATGGATAAAATAGATTAAAATTTATTAAGTTTATCATCAAATTCATCAAATTATAAAGATATTTTTATATTGAAAAACCTGTATTAAAAATCACACTGTATGATTTCTAGGAAACAAAAAGTTAGAGAAATAAAATTTTGTTTGTCCGTTTGTCTGTTCAAAATGTTTTCCAGAAACTAAAACAATAGACAAATGAAACTGAAGGATTATAATATGATATTTTATTTAACGTCACATTTCACTTATATAAAATTAATTTAAAAGTATATTTTATTCGATTTGAAAACAGTCCAATTTTTCTATTTTGTATATTTATCTTTCGAATGTTTTATTATTAATTTTCAGTTGCATGTTACGCTGTCGTATAGGATACAGTTTGGATTTGTTTTATATATATCTTTAATTTGATTAAAATAAATCTCTGAAAAACATATTATTCATGTGACTTATCCACCTGTTTTTCCAATTTACATTGATTTTGGATTGAAAATAAATGCATTTTGCTTGTTTTCCAAGTGTATTATTTATTTTAAAAACAAAGAAAAGATTTAAAATTTTAAATTCGAATGCATTTTAATGACAATAATTAATTCTGAGTTAATTGTGAGATATTAGAGTAACATCTTACAGCATTAGATATTCACTAGATTAACTATAATAAAATAAAATTTACATGAAAATTGTGTAATTATTTTTATATTTAATATATATTTTATAAAAATAGAATTATATATATATATATAATTATTTTTGCAAATTTTGCTTCGAATCTATTTCTAATTTTCACACAGTTTGTGCTTGTCCAACTTCTCACGATGCAACAGTACTAATACACCTTGGCCATTTATCATGTGTTAAATCTGAGAATGACCTTTAAGTATTTTTAAATAACATTTCTCTATGGGAAAAATTGAAAATTAATTAAAACATGATAAATATTAATAAAATATACATGTTATAGTTATTTATTTATCATTTTTATATATCTTTTTTTTGGAAGGCTTTTTTTTATACAAAGGGTATTGTTGCCATCATTTTGAAAATACTTTATATTAAAATGATTGAATCTTAATCTTTATAAATTAAATTTAATATACAAAATGATTATTAAAAATGTATTTAAAGAACATATTTTTATTAAATTTAAGTTTTATAAAATTCTCTCCTTAAGAAATTGAGTTTTGCATAAATGTAATTAATTCATACTTCTGATTAAAATATTTATTTATTTAATAATAATAATAGTAATTTTTTTTAAACATAAACCAATTGATCTCGTTAATGAATATTTTATTTTCTAATCTTCTCCATAACCAAGTGCATAAAAATTAAATTTAACACATTAAAATTAAAACACTCTTCCATCTCCCTGTCTGAAAGTAGATTCCACTTCCAAAAATAAACGTTACAGAATTTAAAATTATTCTTAGTGCCTGCTAATCGTCGTAGAATTATTTATTCCCTATAAATCTCTATTTTCTTTTCTACAGTCTGTATTAATGAAGTCAAAGTTTTTCTATATATTGGAGACATGCCATAAAGATAATATCTAATCTAAGAATTAAGGCACACCTATTGCTGCGAATTGTTAGATTAAGTTAAATTGTATCTACTATATTATTTTCTACCCTTTTTATTTTATTTGGAATTCCTAGTTTCTGCGAATTGAAAGATTGTGATTCAGAAATATCTGATAAGGAGCTCGCGAATTACTGGTTGGAAAACACGTGTTTGTTTTGATACTGGATATAAAATCTAGTGTTATGTGTTAAAATTAATTTATTATTTAATCGAATTAACTAACAACAATAAGTTAAACAAATAAAGCATTTTTTAAAAATATATTTATACACTAGTACAGTTATGTAATATGGTTGTAGCACACGGTGTGGCTGCAGTATCTGATCATAACACTGTTATTTAACTATCCATGATGTGGAGCCATAAAAATTAATGCTCAGAAGTGTATTTATTTTACTTAATAATTACAAAATAGATGTTTTTCCTGATGTATCCGTATGTGGACCCATTGAGATTTATATACCGTTAGTCCTCGCTAATGAAGGGTCTCATACGGATCGTTGTAGATCCATCTTCTCTAAGGACAGTTCTTCTAAAAGGACCCTCATTACTTTCTTCTATAAAAGACTTCTCATTACTTTCCCTCCTTCCGTAAATCCTTATAAAAGGGTTCACATTCAGATCTACAATTATCCATATGTGATCCATCTTCTGTAAGGACCATCTTTCCCTCCTACCCTTCATCTATAAAGATCCTCCTTCCGTAAATCCTTATAGAGGGCTCACATACGGATCTATAGTGATCCATTTTCTGTAAGGACCCTCATTCCTTTCTTCTATAAAACCCCCTTTCCCTCCTTCCATAAATCCTTATAAAAGGGTTCACATACGGATCTACAATGATCCATATGTGACCATTTTCTGTAAGGACCCTCTTTCACTTCTACCCTTCTATAAAGATCCTGCTTCCGTAAATCCTTATAGAAGGGTTCACTACTTATAATATAACATACGGATACAGTAATCCATATGTGATCCATCTTCTGTAAGGACCTTCTTTCCCTCCTATCCTTCTTCTATAAAGACCGTTCTTCCGTAAATCCTTATAGAAGAAGGATTCACATACGGATCTTTGTAGATTCGCATGCGATCCTCGTATAAGGATCCTACACAGACCCTTCTTCTATAATGATTTATAAAGCCAAAGAATCTTCAAAATATCTAAAAAAAACAGTGTGAAATATCTTAAAATTCATTGTTCGGATCGCCATTAAAACTTGTATCGTTAATTTCCAAGTTTGGGCGTTATTATCATTAACAAAGTTTTCTTGGATGTTAGATCAGTGGGCGTTGTCTTGTGGTCCTAATCAAAGGTTTTTGGATACCGATAGTTTGTTACGAAGACGACGACACATTTAATTTTCTTACATATTTAATTTTGTAATTATAATTAATAATTGATACTCTCGGTTTTAAAGATCATATGTTTTCGTTCGCGTGATCGGAAATATCACGCAGTTCGTGACATTTAAAAATTCTGTTTTTGATGACTACAGGAAGTGGACCAAGCGCATGTTTACGGGATCTACCATTATTTTTATTCGATTTTCGTATACAAATATGTTATTCTGTGGTTTGCAAGTGAATTTGAAACTAATTCTTCATCATCTTTTATATAAGCCAATGCCCATTTTCAATCTGCAATTTCTTTAATTAAATCATATTCCTGTTTACTTCTTACGTTCATCACGTTTCAGATAGTCTGTCTGTCACGTTTTACACTTTAATCGTGAGATAAAAATGCGGTTGAATGTAATTATATCAACACTGTATTAAATGGTTATATCATGTTTTGTTTTAGATGTTAACTGAATAATAATAATAGTAACGACAGAAAGAAGACGAATATTGATTGATAGTGTGCGAAATTAAAAACATTTAATGCTTATAAGTACAGTAAACCTGTTCAAACCGGAAAAAATATTCGATACTGTGCGAGTTCGGTTTACACAGGTTTTACTGTATTTAAGACTTTGCTCTTACTACATGCTTTAATACGGAAAACGAATTGTTTTTTTATCTGGAGACTTTCTTGATTACGTTTACAATAGATTATACTGTAAAACCTGTCTGGAACGGACCCCCTCTACAAAATGGAAATCTGTCTTTTTGAGTATTAATTGCATAACATAACCCGAGTAAAGAGGAAATTTTCAGCATAACAGCGGATAAATTTTAAATCATATTTAATTGATGCTGTGTCTTGTCAGTTCGGATCGCGGTCGACTTCTCAGTGACGAGAGTTACAGTCTATTATTTTTTCTCCTCTTTTGTTAAGGCTGTAAGTTATTTGTATTGTCTGGAAATTAGCTGTGACAATAGTATTGTATTGTCTGTTGTATCTCCACAACACGCTAGAAGAGTTAATTAACACAAACGGAAACCTGCCAAAGCGGAAAATTCTGGCCCGTAACATCGCGTTCCGTTTTAAACAGGTTTTACTGTATTAATATCAAACATTATAAATAAAACTAATGTCTGAAGACTAGAAGTAAATATACATACAAGTATATTAATTAATTAAACTAATAATTATTATATAATTTATAAGTAATAATCGTTATTTTAAAAGAGATTTCGATCAATATTAATTTTAGGAATGTGTTATTTTAAGCGAAAAGAAAAAAAAAAAGCTGTTGAAATTTAAGTTATTTTGTTCCTCTGCCTTTAATTTCAATACATAAATCTTTTAATTTCATGACTTTTATGTTGTATTTGAAGAGGAAATTAAGTGTATCGTGTCAACGAATTGTGTTATTTGTTAACCTCATCGATCATTGTCAAGGAGGGACGAAGTAACGATAGGGCACAAGTGCACATGCACTTGGGCATCCGCGTAATAGCAGGCTCTTAACAAAGAAAGAGAGAGAGAGAGAAAATAAAGAAAAATAAATATATTTTATTTTTAAAATTTAGTTTAGGGATGGCGCGAGGGGCACAGGGACAATTTTCTCTCTTAATCTGCCTATCTATAGACATAAATCCCACTGTCCGTTTTTCCTTAATTAATCTCGAGAACAGAGATGGACAGATGAGAGGCGAGACCAGATATGGAAATCTTAGGGGAATGAGGCACCGATTAATTATATACAAACTTCCGATGCAAATCGGAAATCACGTTATTTCAATTCAAAAATTATCCCCTCTTCGTAAGGTGTTATATAGAATAATCGGCACGAATCTACCTCAATGTTTATTTATTTAAACATTCGAGAAATATACGATATATAGTCCAAATTTTCACGTATAAATTTCAATATTACTTAACACGCGCACGATTTTAGTGCATTGTAAGTCAGGTTCACTTCAGTTAAACGTACTGTACCCCCTTTAATTTCCGATTATTTACGCATCTATCTGCAGCTCGTTTCTTGTTAACTCCGTGTATTTTTAGTTAATGAGATGATTCACAATCAAAGCATTGTATTGTAGATTCTAAAGCTGTTGTGATCACGTGTGAAAGTGTTATTGACTTTAAAGTTTTAAATTTCTCCCTTGAGATTGTTTTCTACGTCAAAAGTTTAAGAAATTTCATAAATTAATAATTAGTAAACATTCGTTTTGCTTATTTTTATCTGACACAACGGGAATTTCTATTATTCAAAAGTATTAAAAGTACCAAAAGAAAGAAAGAAAAAAAAACTTCCTGTTTATGTTACATTAAATTACAACAGTGTAAAATAATTGATTGCTGTTTATAATTGTAATTTAAATTACATTATCCATAATTATTTTCTAAACTGTTTGTTTAAAAAAGATTATATTTTTGTAATTATAAAAAAAAAATGATAGTTTAAATTAATAATTAAATTGTATTTGTATATATATCTAGTGTTGCCCAGGCAAGAAAGTAATAAATAAATATTAAAATTAATTAAAATCATATTAAAAGTTTGGTTATTTTAAGCCAGCTCAAATCAACAACATTACTTCTGCAGAGTTTCTAAATCTAGAAGACTATTCTATACTCTGAGATCATTACTAAGGATATGATTCATGGTTCCATCATTAATTATTATGCAATATTTACTTATGTAATATTGTATTAAACATAAAATAACCCAAAGGGAGTGAAATTGGGGGCTTCTAGGTTTCATGGAAGCATTTTTCCGAAAGAGAGTAACTCTAAACAATTTGGTCCAGATTAGTCAAAGGATTTAGAAGTGTACAGAGAACAGACAGATGTTCTATCTTATATACTATAAATACATNGTTATACGAGTCACTTAAATTTTACAAATATGTGAGCCGTTCACAGCCCGGCAAACGTATTTGTAAAATTTAAGTGATTCATACAACATGGAATTCATATAAAACGGAATAATCAACAGTGTTATAGGGGGGTCGACTGTATAGTCACGTAATTTCTACACGATTCTGTCTGGATCGAATGAATTATGTTGAATGATCATACAAATGATAAATAATGACTATGTTGTTGTCTGGATAGAGTCTTCAACTACTTAAACGTTACACTGTATTCTTCTATAATATATTTTTTTTATCTGTTTTTAAGAAGTGATTGGACTTATATATAGGCCTATATATTTTGGTAAAGCGATACTTTACATTGTATTTAATAATTTATTTTTGTTGGTTTTTCGGTTTCTTCTGTCTATAAAATGTAGTCCACCTTCTGAGAGAGAGAGAATTTAACCTCTTAATGTACGATTAAGAATTACTTTGTTTACGTTTCCAATGTTCTTTTTATTTTCCTTTTACTTACATCGATAAATTTTTAATGGAATGCACGCATAAGAAAATGAATAATATAAAAATTTATTCGTTGAATAATGTTTTTAGAGTAATTTATTGATGGATATAGTAGAACGCCGATTAACTGGAACGTCCAGTTATCCGAACCACTACTCGCCCCCTTCTGTCTCTTCCACTGACGTCACACTGCAACTCTCTGACGTTCGCTATGAACGCCATTCCGAACATGCCTGTCAACTAGCGGAAACGGAAACGGCAGCAAAAGTATCAATGAAGAAAAGAAAAATCTAGCAAACGATTGCTGAAAAAACATATTTTAGAACACAAAATAAAAGAAAACTGTAAGAATTGCAATTAAATTTACCTTGTGTTGAGGGACGGAGCATAAATTTAGTACTACGTGATACCTGTAATACTGTGATCTTTTAACCCGTTCATCGGAATCGAATCTTCATTATATAGCAATTATAATCAATTATCACGTCGTCAAGTAGGAATGAGAAAAGTTGAATAAACTCATCAACACAGATACTAAGAATATCTAACACACTTGATACATTGTTTCCGTATATATAAGTAAGTTATATAACGAAATATCTATTAAGGTGATTGAGCATATATGATATTATTAATCCAAATAAAATGTTTCTATATATTCAAGATCTCACGCATAATAAGAATTACATATGTGCGTTGTATACGGGTTGATATATTTCGAAACATTCCAGTAAAGTATGCTAATTATAAAAATTTATTATGTGCGTTCCGTGCATAAGAAATATCATAATACAGTAAGAGCTTACTCTTATCTTAATCTAAGAGCTTACTCTTCGTCCACAGCGCTAGTGGCTGTGTGGATGAAGAGTAAGCCCATAAGAATGTGGCTGTGGAACGTGTAAATCCATTGGAATGCGAGTTTGCACCTTCTAATTCGACACCCTAATATTGGTTTTAGGTACAGTACGCTTCTGTGTGTGAGATCTCAGAATTGCTACCCTAAGGAAAAGCAGTTTTTTTTTTTTTCACTTTTCCCATTCTGAATATATGGGATAAATTTAGAAGTCGTGTGACTTCCAGGCGAAGAACGATTCGACCGTTAAAATTTTCGAGTTACTATTTTAACTGCATATACCCTACATAATCTAATTACTTGACTAATATAGTCTTAGTTCTTCAGCGAATCTTAGTCCTTTCGAGTCAAGTTCTGTTCGGATCGCATTGTGTTATGTCTTGTTACCTCTGTGACATATACACACTAAGAGAAAAATAATTTATTGCATTCGACTTCTCACATTATAAGTGCCAAATCTTCTTTAGCTCGTCGCCGTCGCCGTTTGTTTTCTTCTAATTTTTGCTTTGTCAGTTTGATCCAGGGGCTCGAATTCTATTGGCACATCACTCGTAGCTAGATAAAATACTACTGTAATATTTTAAATCGTTCAGGACCTGGCGAGACTCGAAGCTTTCTGCTGTATATGAGCCTTTGGAATTTCCTCTTTCACCTTTGAATCGTTACATTAGCAATTCTGTCGAGTTTTGGTTTTGATTAGATTTAGATAATTCATTAATTTATGAAATCTTGGATCCTCATATACTTTTTTAATTGATTATTGTCTGAATTTTGATGATTTACTTGTTGCATCTCGTGAGTTCTTAGATGGTTTTTATACTGTTTAATGCACGAAACAAAGGTCTTACAGAATGGATAAGCATGCAAACTATTTGTATTTTGCTTTAATGCAAACTGTTATGTCTAACTATTAAATATTTTAAATGTTTATTGGTAATAAATGCCAATATGACTCGATAAGATAAGAAATTCGTGAGACGTTTAGAAAAATCCCAATGAACACGTGTCAAATTTTGTATAATTTAGAATGGTGTCGACTTCTGAAAATTTCCAACTTGCATAATATTATAATTAGGTTAAATTGACTCACAATCAGTAGTAAACAGTTAGTTGAAAATAAAACTATTGCATTACAGACTTTAGGACTTTATTTTTATACAAGAGTATTGTGTTAGAATGGAAAAAAGAAAGCACAAATAGGTCTAAGAGTCTAATGAAGTATTCTTAATGTGCCAAATTTTTGTGTGTTTTTGTCTTTTAACTTGAGCCAAAATGTTCCAAATAAATTCGAATTTCTTCAGTTGTATTCTTTGATTATAAAAATTGCCGATTCTTCTACTCTATATTATAAATTAACAATAAATAATTATATAAATAGACTTTATTGTAACCCCATTAATTTCTCTATAAATCGATGAAATTCATTACAGTAGATCCCCCTATAAGACGGTAGATACGTTCCGTTCTTTATGAATCAATTTTGTAGGAATCATAGTTTACGGACTACGGCTGTTTGAAAGGTTTTCTTTCATAAAATTAATCGATTCTAGACTAATTCGACTCAACATTTCCAAAATACGTATATTTTTTTGAAAATAATCCGTATAAACTACGTTATAAACAAAAAATTGTAGGATTGCTTACCGAGTGTGTACCGTTCGACTACGCCCGTTGCTAAAGCTTGGTTTCGTCGCGGAACAGCGCATCAAATTGCGGCCGCGATTTCTGATATTATTTTTCTGCGAAAACTTCGTTGACCTTTGGAGACATCATTAATATAAATAATTTTTATGGCCGTTAAATAAGAAATGTTTCTTTCACAAGAAATGTATAAAATTACAGTACTAAACAGACGATAGGTCGCCTAACTCGCCGTAGCGTGACGCTAGACGGCGAAAAATATATATTTAATTATAATAAAGTTACAATAAATTAAGTTAATATATAATTATATATACAGTACCTAATTTATATATAATTAATATATAATTATATGTACAGTACCTAATTTATATATAATTTATATAATACTGTCCAGACGATAGAAATCTCTCCGTAGCGTGGCGCTACGGACGGCGGGTAAGTAGTTCGGCTGCCCGATGACGTTTTACGTATTATAGGAGTTATTTTTACCGTTGTTTACGGATAATGCCACAATTTTTATAGGAATCATAACTATAGGAAACGGTTTTATAGGGGGATCTACTGTACATTAAATTACAAATATTCCAGAAAAAGATTGTTTCTATAACATTTTTATATGATGAGATATACTGTACTTATTTTTCCGGTATATTTGTATAACAGAATGCGTTTTTTATGTGAATTATTTTATTATTTCCTGCAAGTAAATAAATACTTTCAGTTTTTTATATTTTACTCTTTCAGAAACAATAAGCTCCCATGAAATCGTTACTGCTATCATATCCATATCATTATTATATCTGAAAAATAATATGTAGGAAGTTCATTTTATAATAATGCAGTATAACCTGTGTAAGCCGGACTCGTGTAGCATCGAATATTTTTCCGGTTTAGGCAGTTTTACTGTATCTATAGAAAAAATTTATGTAACTTTCATCTGCTAATCTGTAAGATAGCCGAAACGGTTTAAGGCATTAGCTTACTACCTCTGTCAGGAAATTTTCAGTCCCGGATATGTCAGGCCCCGTCTCTTACCATCCGGTGGACCCATTATAGATCATTATAGACCTGGTCGAATCTACGAGGCCTCAACAATGGCCAAGTAGATAAAACTACTAAATACTGATAGTTGGTCGTGGGTTCGTGCCTCGCCAGTGGGCTGGCTATGTAGTTTTCCGGTTTTTCTTCACGTGTCTAATGAACTAAACAGGGGCCAGTTCCCACAAAAGAACTCCAGAGAGGCATTAACCTCCTTGGCAGATCGGCTATATGTTGCGTTGCCTCCTTATACCATCAATCCAATTTGAGCCTACGATGGGTTTGGGAAAAAAAAAGCTGTCTTAATGTCCACAGGGCAGAAAGAGTTAAAAATTAATAAAAAAATATTATTATTTTAAACAAAACTTCTTAAAAACATTTAAAACTGCAAAATTTTATATATTTACCGTGTTAAAAAGTAATTCAATAACGTATTTTCTGGCGTAATTTTATCATTTGAAGATTGAAGTTATTGATTTAGATAGTGGTAATATATATATATAGCCTATATATATACAGTATAAACATAACAGATTAATGCTTTTCCTGATTGATCTAGTCAAACCGATTTTCTTAATAAGAAACTTGTTGCTTATTATCTGTTTAATCGAGAAAAGTAGTAAACATTTTATTAAATAATAGCATTGTTTATACGCTAACGTATAGATTTTTATATACGAATATTATCCTTTATGATGCTTCTTTTAATAAACTATCAGTATATTTACTTGAAAAGTTGCCTCATAGATTAATTAATAGATGATCTTTCATCTTGGGCTTTCAATTAATGACTACAGTTTTTGACATACATTTCGTACAGTCATGTACTTTTGGCAAGCCCATCCCCTTTAATTACGCGTACAATAGTTGATGAACCACTCTGACGTTGAAGAAATGATTTTAAAGTTATGAAAATATTTTTTAATAGTTTTTTCATAGGTCTAGTAAATATGTTTTTAAGAACACATTCGTATGCTGCTAATATTACTGAAAAGTCATCGTTGACAAGGCCTCGACTCCTCCCTTAGTGTACAATGATGTACTGGTAATTAATGGACTGCTCCTTTCTTTCTGACATACTTTTACATAATTTCTGTTTTTATAATCACATTCTAACGAAATTCCACTATTCTATTCGCACGAGAAGAAAGCAAAAGCTAATTGCAAAGTGATTTTTATAAAGTCTGTGTACGTGCCAAATTCCTCAGCAGATACTCTACTGCCAAGGGGGATGCCCCGGGATGACTTTATGGGAAATTGACCCCTATTTATGTGTTACAACAAACTTGAAGGAAACCCGAAAAACTCATGGTCAAACGCGAACCCACGACAAACTAACAATTTTAACTCGTCAAATACATAGAACATGATTCTGATTCCTAAAAATCTTTCTCAAGCATCGTATACAGTGTAATTCTTGATTATTAATTACCTAATTAATTTTTGATTTGATTATCCTTGACTTGTAATTGTTTAATTAGTTGAGGCCTACACATCGTCTGTCGAATTTAAAATTTTCTGAACTTCAAATATTGTACAGTAGAATCTCTATAGCCCCTCACTCGTTCAGTAATCCGACATTCCGCAGAGCCATGCACATGAAATTTTGTAGTTTATGTACTGTACACAGTTTTTTTCTGTTTTGATACTTTGTACAGTATCCTATACTGTATGATTACATTGTTGTATTAATAAATCGAATGATTTGTTCTTGTATGCACTGTAGTTATATATTTTTTTGTATTCAAAATCCGGCAATCCTAGTCTCTGTAATCCGATACACGTCGAATTACAGAGACTTTACTGTACAAATTAAATACGTAGATGTTTCTTTATTAATTAATAAAAAGCAGTCTTAAAGATTTTATTTTCGTTTAGTAAAAATAACATTAAGGCCCCCTAAATTTTCTCTAAACCCGGGGGAAAAAACCCCAACTTCTCCCTCTCGATGACTCTAGTTATATGTCTCACATTTTTACATATATTATTTGGTAGAGAGAAAGGGCCCGTTATACGTTATAGTTTAAGGCCACACCAAGTCTGAATCCAGTCCTAATTGTATAAAATATCTAATTTTTTAATTAAATTCTATGTTATTTTATAGTTAAGTTTGTATTTCCAGAAACACAGCCGTGAAAGAAATATGACGGCACCGACCATTTTTTCAGTTGATTAAACTTTTATTTATGGTACATTTTATACCATTTTAGTTATTTAATTAACTAGTAACGTCTTTAAAATACTAACTCCACGCCCTGTCTCGCAGAGACGAGGAATTCTATACTTTAAATAGGTAAAAAAGTATGAAGTTTTATTAATTAAACTGATTTAAATCGGTAAAATAGTTATGATATTTAATTAAAAACTCATATTTGAGAGTGTTAACATTTATTTTAATGAAACTGTACGAAAAAGAATTCGCTGGATCATCTAGTTTCTGCTTGTGATGATAATAAAAATCAAATATTTAATAAGAAACCATTGAAAACTCGTAAAAGAAATTTATTATGGGAAAATTCGTAAAACATTTATCTACTTTATTATTATTATTTTTTTTATATCAAAGTATTTTTTCAAGACAACGAGAGAAATGTCCTATATTTAAATCTAAGAATAAGAGCAAGGATGCATTTTTCTTTCTATATCTCTGAATATAAAACTTTAAATAGGACAATGTTAATTATACGAATGATTATATTTTTAGTTTAATAAATTTTAATAAAATATTCACTTCAAATAAATAAATAAATAAATGTATTTTAATAAGTAATCGAATAATTATCATTAATTGATGTGCAGTGAATTTAAAATCATTGATGAATCGTGTATAGTAAGCATGATCTGAAGGTTGGTTCAATGAATTCTGCAGATAATCGTGGAATAATTCACATTTTATTTATATTTATATATAATAATAATAATATAATTACAGATTATAAAGCAAATAATAATTTAGTTTCTAATGAATTAATTACGTATTTATCGTGAAAATATTGCATAAATTCTTTTATAGTAGTTAAATAATGGATTGTAGATATCCTGTTATGAAAAAACATTATGTAAATGAACCCATCTTTTTATACAATATTTTCTCAATCAAATATCTTCATATTGAGAGATTTTTCATAATATTTTTATGTGTTTCTTAAAGTATTTTCAATGCTGTTTCTATGTTCCTACTATTATTTCTATGTATATTTGTTTTTTTCTAACGTTATCCATCAATTCTTCTCTAAGTTCTCCACATTTTCCTTTCCTCTTTATACTCAGAAATTTATTTATAATCTGTTTTATCTTTTGTTTTGGTATATAAGTAGATAAATGTCGATAATCTAAAATATACAAAATAATCTGGAGAGAATATTACTATTATTATAATAAAAAATATATAAATATTTTTTGTCCTTGAAGAGTGTTTGATCAATTAATCTCAATCATTTTTGATAACTGATTTATGACATTATCTCCTATGAAAATATCAATAAATGAATTTTAAAACTATCATCAAAATAAAGCTTTATTTATCTTCCGTAATTTTATAAATTGCAAAACTTTATTAATTAATACAATAATTGTACTGTAGATAATTTTTAAGGGAAATTTTGATAATCATTAAATTGCACTTTTGTTTATTTTTATTGTAGCCTCTTTTAGCTTATTATAACTAATGATTTTCCATCAATTTTCATTAAGATTCATTCAAATGGAACCAAAATTGTTTGTGCTATTGAAAGTAAAGGATTTCTGCTTGAATGCATTGAACACAGAATTAAATTGGTCCCTAGTAGAGTTATCTAAGTAGTTATATATATATATATATATATACTGTATATACATATTGGATGAAGGAATTAATATATACATACTCATACAAAATTTCAAAGCATGGTACACATATAAAATTTAAATAATTAATTTTTTTTGAAAGATCCAAAAATATAAACAGTTATGCTTAATATATATGAAATTTTCTTTACTAGATTTTAATAACTTGAGAGTAATTAAAATATGGTAAATAAATAAATTAATTAGCTGACTTCCTGACTTCTAATTATAGAAAATCTGAAGTGTTGATTTTCCAAAGTTCTAATAAATCGAATTAGTCTTCCTCTTTTAATAATATATTTATCATATTCTAATACAGTAGTATTAACATATAACTAGCTAAAAATTCACATATTTTGAACAGAAATAAATACATCACGTCTTAAGTTAATTTTAAAAAATTATACAAGAAATACTACAGTATTTTATTAATGAATTTCAATTTGGAAATTATATGATAATAATTCTTATGAATAAATTATTAATTTTCCATAAATGCCATATTATATTAAATCAATAAATAGTATCAATAACACAGGTCTACAGTGGAAAAACTGATTTTTTTTTTAATGTGATCTTTATACCTTATTTTATGCTGAATTCAAAAATGTTACTAGTTTTTCTCTATCACGTAAGGTTTTTCTACAAAACCATTTTTATTGGTTAAATTGATTCTGCTGCCACCCCTGTATATTAAGCTGGGGTTCATAAAACAGTTCAGAAAGGCTTTACCAAAGGATGGAGACTACTTTTTGTATTTATGCAAAGAGTTTACAGTCTTGTCCGAAGTAAAACTAAAAGGAGGTATATATTTACAGGACCTGATATAAGGAAATTAATATCAGACACAGAACTTCTTTCTGCAATGAACGACAAAGAACGGGATGCCTGGATTGCATTTAAGGTAATAGTTTCAAAGTTTCTATGAAACAATAAAGATCCCGATTATAAAGAAATAGTAGAGAACTTGTTAATTCAGGACCATGAACTGGGATGCAATATGGGCATCAAGGTACACTTTCTGAACTCCCGCTTGGATTACTTTCCTAAAAATCTACGGGTTGTAAGTGAAGAACAAGGCGAAAGAGTCCATTAGGACATTAAGGAGATGGAAAGAAGATACCACGGACTATGGGATGTCAGTAAGATGGCGGATTAATGTTGGATTCCAGATGAAGAACATAAGAGAAGGTCCACAAAATGCAGTTTTAGGGGAAAAAAAAATCAGAACTGATAAGCACCACAGCTAATCAGTGGCTTACGTTGTATTTTTATACCCATATATGTTAATAATAAACTGAAATTGGTAAATTTTTCCGCATTAAAATAAATTAAAACTCTAATATACATATGTATATAATATATTTATATTAATATAAATAAATTTAGATATTTCGAGGCTCGATGCTGTAAAATGACTCAAATTGCTCTAATTTTAGTGCAGTTTGTGATTAAAGTTTCGAAAAATTACACAGAAATTTATTTAAATATGAAAAGAAATTTTAAAAAAAATTTGAAAATCAATAAAATATTCGCCGAATTAAAAAAAATAAAAATAAAAAAGAATTTAATGAAAAATATACCTGTTTTCTTCTTAGAATTATGCCATAATGTTATTAAATTTGACTGGATTTTTCATGTTTAAATAAGTTCATATCTAAAAATAAAAATAATCAGTTCGCATGAATGATTATTTTTACAGAGCAAATCTGAAACAGTAATGATGATTGAACGAACAAGAGAATTGTTCCACACGCTGATTAAATCTAGCATGTCGAGCATTTTCGAATGGGATAGCTTGAAATTCTTTGTATTAGATACAGTATATATCTGGATAGTTTTTATAATGAGTTTGATCCTGGCTTTAATTTATTTTTATTCTTATTTGATTTAGATTTGCATGGAAGTTATACTGAAAATTTATGTAATATCACTTCTACAAGTTTTCTAAAATGTCTTAATAAATACCTTTAATAAAAATTTATACAATAGAGAAGAAAAGTAAGGCGAAAAGATGTTACTTTATAGAATAATTCACTTAAGTTTTAAAATAACTTATGAATAATATATGCATTTAATACGCGTGTGATATATAAATAAGGAAATTCAAAGAAATAAATCAACTTCGATTCAAGATTTATTTGAATCATTCATTTTTGAAATGAATTGTTTTAACACATAAAAGAATTAAAAGGAAAATTTTGTCTTATGTAACCTATTCACTTTTGCAATTTTTAAGTATATTTTCTAGGAAATTCAAATGATATTTAATTCAGAACCTGTTCTACTTCATCTATTTAATTTTCCGCTTAAAATATTATAGTTTTACTTTTTTAACACAATATTTTACCTTTATCGTCGTTAGTCACATTCTTTTATATAGGCCTGTATTTAGATTATTTCCTGTTAAAAGAAGAAAAATTAATTTTATTCGAATTATTTTCTATTGATTAAAACATTTCGCACTTGTTTAACATGTTATATAACGATCCATTTTTCTTTCTTGGATCTCCAGTTTCCTCATTATAGTAGGCCAGTATGGACAAAGATAAAGCTTTTCTTCGAAGTCCCTATGAAAACTTAATCGAAGAAATATTCTAGATGACCATTGTCTATAATAAAATAGACTACTAAATTCTTCTATAGATCTCATTATATTTATGTATAATCTGCTATATTCAAAGTTAGAGTTCATTTTTAAGATTGGAGTATTTGTCGATTCAAAAATCGATCCGAAGATAAAATATTCACCTAATTGCCTCGAGGAATTTGGTACGATCGTTGCGGACCTTCACAGCTTTTCGTAGAGCGTTATCATATGGACAAAAAGAGAAATTGCACGAGGCCCAAAACCAATCTTTTATAAGAAAATTTTCCCGAAGAAAAATGTCTGAAGGCCCCTAATTTGTCTGGGCTCCACGAATCTATAACGCTCCACTGTAAGTAATTTATATAGGATGTTCATCCTTCACTTAATTAATCAATTTTACTGCGAGTCAGACTCGCTCGTAACGGACAGAATTGAATTTTCATTACTCAGATGCTTTGATAAACTTATAAAACAGCTGTTTTGAAACCATTTACGGCAAAGAAGGCTCGACCGGATTTCATCTGGGATTTCCCAACGCGTCATACGGTGACCACAGTGTATACTAAATACAACTTCCTCTTATTCTCACGTTGATGTTTATTTTTGTGTTATCGTAACGGTTATATTCTGTAATCCAATTGCTAAAACATCATAAATATAAAGAATAACTTTAAGCAGTTACATTTTATTATCGGTTCAAATTATGCTGATAACATATATCACTATCATTTCATTATTTATATAACTAAGTAATTAACATCCACATTCCTTAAGGATTTCATAACTGTGTGTTAAGATTGTTTAGTATCTTAGCAGTAATTTTTTAAGAATTCTGTAAATATGTTAATTGGTGTTTTGTTATGAAATATTTTCTATTCACTGTAATTTAATATATTGAAGTATCAATAATTAAAGAATAAAATTTGAAATTCATTGAATAATTGTAATGAAAATGTCACATTTATCTTATTTCTAGCTATATAAAATTCTTAGATTAAATGTAAGGAGAAATATGTTTTTATAGATTAATTTTACACTTTCTTTTCATTATCAATTATCAAAAATTCTCTCTCTCAAAATTTTCAAACCAGTAATAAATCCATAACGACCTTAAATAACCAAATAAATATATATTTTTTTTTATTTGTGGTTTTAGGCCCCTAAAAAAATATATATATAAATAAATAAATAAATANATATAAAAGTGTTTTTTAAAAATTAATTTTACATAATCTTTACTTTTTTATACATCCATTAACATCTATTGAAATATATTTTTAATTTAATATATATAAAAATTTGCATTCAGGCCCATCCTGAATGAATTAATATATTAAAAGATTCAAATTAAAAATCTAATAATATAATTGTTATAAAAAAAAGGCTATTTATTAAAATTATTAGTTAGTTAAATGTGTTTTACGTTGAATAAGAGAAATTTAAAAACGACAGAAATTTTCTAATTGTTAAAATAGCACTGTTGACCTTTGACATCTAAATACAAGGGAAATTAATAGAAAATACAGTCTTACAATGAATTTAATCTGTTTAGTCTGAAGAAATGTAGTTACATTTTGTTTACATCAGACTTCAAGTAATATAAGTTTATTGTAAGTAATAATTTCCTACTCATTTTCTAATGTATAAAGAAACTGAAATGTTTTAATAACCTTTAATTTAGCTTTATTAAATCATACTCTGAAGTTTAGAAACAATTCTAATTAAAGCAGAAGTGTTTTTTTTAGTTTTATTTAATTAAATTACTAATCTACGAGAACTTTCTATTTAACATGTAAATTTTATATTGCATTATTTATGGTAACTCATCAATATTTACACCAAGATATGGATTGCATAACTTATCAGATAAACTATTGTATCTTTAAAATACATATAATTACTGTAGATAATTATGAACTGAATAATTATTTCAAAGTATAGATTTAATACATAAGAAAATAATGATAAAAAAATTCTGTTTTTTTAAGAAACAGTTTATTTAATTAATTAACTTATTGATTTGTAAGTTGTAATTTAAATTTTTAAATTAATATACAATCTTCTCTATATTATCATTACAAGTTATCAGATAATTAAATTTACAAAAGAATGACTGAATTTTAGTTTTACTTGTAAATAAAATTTTTTGAAAATATGTAGTGTTATTACAAAGAGAATAAGGAAGCTACCTATAATTCAATATATTAATAACATTTTCCTGTTTGGTCTAATGATTCAAATTAAATTTTAAAAATGATACTGTAGTTATGATGATGTAAGAATAAATAAATAGTTCCTCAATAGAAGTTTTTCTTATATATCATAAACCAACTACTCTAGCTGATATATTTTAAAAACGATAACAATTACAAGGATATCAATCCTTAAATTTACAGTTTTTATAATCACAGGGTCTTCCAAAAAAGATACTCCATTTTAAATTATTGTAATTATGTTAATTATGGAAATCATGTGATTGTTATATGTACATTAAAACATTGGAGAACTGTCCAAATTTCATATTTTCTCATTATAATTTCTCAATGCATACACTTTGTGTCATACGACGCATATTCAACTGATACTCAAACTCTTCCTATATTTGCTACAGCATATCCATTGTTACTCCTTTCACAGCAGCCACAATTCTACAGCTTGCAGATTACTCATGTTGCGCAATGATGAATGATTCCAACTTTGTGAACAGCAGAACACAAAACATCTTGTGAAGTTGCCATTATCATTTACAACACTTCCTAGAGGTAGTAGACAATAAGATGTTTGAATGCAGATGGGAGATGAAAATCAAACAGTTACTCTATTGATTGGTGTACATTGCATACTTCTCAGATAACATAATTACAGTAATTTAAAATGGTAGCATCCAATTTTGGAAGACTATATCTGACACTACTAATTTAACTAACAAAACTAAATCTCTTGAAACATGATTGATGGAATATATATGATTCCAATGGTCAATAATAAGAATGTGCATATTTTTTAATATAAATAATAATTTCTAAAAATTTTTGCTTTATTTCCTATTAGCAAATATTTCAATAGCTTGAAGTTACTAAATTAAATTGTTTATAAACTAAGATTACGTATGAAGTTTTTGGAATGTATAAATTATTTTAATGAATTAAAACATTTTTTTCGGTTATTATACAGTTGACTTAAAACTGATTTTACAATACTCCCAAATTTATACATATAATTAAAAATTTGAATTGACAGTAGAAGGTTCAACAATTCTTGAACACACAATTCTAAAAGTTGTAATATGTTTTTAATAATATGCATAAATTGATATTTCATTTGAACATTTATTTATTTGCTTTGAAGATTAAATAACTTATTTAAATGTTTAAATTTTTGGCATTTGTACATTACTCTTTTAAATAACAAGATACCTTTGAATTCCAACAATGTAATTAACAAAATTAATACAAAATTGAAGACAATCTTATTAAATATTTTGCTGAAATCCAAAGATTTTTCTTGATAAGCAAACTAACATTTTTTTTTAACCAGTGATGAGTAACCTCTTTTGCATATGGGCTGCTGCATTTTATGGAGGATTTAAGCCTAAACTCCAAAAAATTCTACCAGTACACTAGGTACTAAAATGTATAGTTTCTCATTGTTTTACTGGTTAAGTTTAATTTAAATGTTCTTTGTTACAAATATTGGCTTTATTAGGCAGAAAACAGAATAAAATTACATTGGCAAAGCCTGAGGGTTGCATATGAGGACCTCAAGAGCCACATATGATCTATATGTTCATGACTGCTTTATATGTTTATGTAATCTAATGATGGTAAATTCTAAGGATAATTAAAAAAGTTTTAATGGGTGAATTAATGTTAAAACTTCTAACATAACAAAAATTATTATATTTATTTCTTTTTCAAATTATCTTACATAACGAATAAGTTTGCTTGTATATAATAGCATAAACATAAATTGAATGAAGTTTCATTCAGGAAAAAAACTATATCTAAAATATTGCATATTGACAGTATTGAAATTCCATTATTAATTTATAATTCTTCACAATATATTTCAATTTAAAATTTTGCTCTTCTGTTTACTGTAATTTAAAAACAAAGTATACAATAGAATATTTTTCTTCATTTATACAACTATAATTTTCAATATACATATTATACTTGCTATTTATCCTTATCAATAAAAGGATATCATTAAGGAACTAATTAATAAAGTATTTGAACTTAATATTCAAAAGTCTTGTTTTGAATATTTGGAAAAATCACGGATCATACTTTTCTAATGGATTTACAAAAAATTGTGATAATAAACTTTCAATATTTGCCAAAGTAGTACTAGTTTCTTCCATGATATCTTTTGTTCCAATTTCTTCTTCTTTAAATTTTTCATATTCACGTTTAATCCGTGAAGAAAGCTTAATAGACTTTTGACTAACTCCCAAACTTGTATTCTGTTTTATTTCTGTTAACAGATCTGTTACATTTTTGCTAAATTTATCTTCCATATTTTTCAAAGCCATGTCATGGACATCTACCATATCAGTTCCCATTATCAATTCCTCCTCTACACTTTTTTTGATGATTAACATTTTTTGAGCTTCTTTATACCATTTTTCTAATTTTTTTGCCAAAACATGACAGGCTTCCACGCATTCATCACGAAATAGTGTTAGAAGTTTTTTGCTGTTTTGCTGTATCTTAACTTTTTCTAGTAAATGAAACTGTTCATCATGATAAGAAAGTGTACGTGATGTCTTATCTCTAACAAAAGCTTGCCAACTGTCACGTATTTTATTTACGTAAGTTTCTGCTTTATTATTACAACCATCCAGTTTTGGACAATTATTTAATACTGTATCCCAGTCTTTTTGTAGTTGTTTAGTTTGAAGCATTGATTCTAGAGGCTTGAATTTATTTCTTATTGAAGCAAGATGAAGATTGATTGCATTATTGCTATGTTGTTTTTCCATTCCAATTTTTGAAAGCTGTGATAAACTATTCAGTGATAAACTGTTTGAATCAAAATGTTTTATAATCTCAATAATATTTTCTTGACAAGTAACAAACACTTTAACTTGTCCTTCAAGTGCTTCCACTCTCTGTGTAAGTTGTTTCATTGTTTTTGATAAGTTATTTACATCTTCATTTATAATATATAAAAGAATATTTGGAATATTCGATAACATACGATAGGATCTTACAAGTTTTTCGATGAGTCGTTTTACTGCGTGGGCAATACTGCAACATGTTTTAGCCATAACGGCATCATGCTCTACATTTACGGTCGACATGTGAAACATAGGGAATTTTGCCGAAGGCCCTTCCATTCCCGTTTGGAGTTTAATATCAGTATTATCTTTCTGTATAAGAATCAATGGATTTTCAATTGAAGTACTGGGTAAAATAGAAACTTTTGCATTTGGTTCAACTAATTTGTCATATAAAGCTTTTTCATACAGTAACAATTGATTTACAACAGGAACATGAGTTTGAATCATGATTTCTTCTTTCAACTGATTATATATCTTTTCTGGCTGCATATAAATTGTGATCTCTCTACTCGCGTTCATATAAAAAATATGAAATACTTTTCGACTAACAATATCTGTAACAGAATCAAAAAACTTATCAAAAGACCACATTTTCTCGGCGTTACATTCTAATATACCAGCAAGGAGAGTAGTAACTAAATTCTTAAGTCCTTGACTCAATAGACACGATTTAGGTAATTCTTCGCTCCATTCTATAGGTCCGTTCTCCGTACACTGAACGCCAGATATAACTCCCGAAGCCTTCTTTGTTGTGATATAATGCATCGTCTCTTTATTCCTCCTTCCACCGTAAGGCCTAAACGGCAAAGATCCGGTGGCCAAATGATACAGAGTAACGCCTATACTCCACAAATCGACCGTAGCACGAAAGGACTTGCCGACCGGATGTCTAAGCACGGCTCTCTCATACATGTCGGGATGTAGATATTCCTCGGTTCCGTACAACGACATAAACTGCTGATCATCATCCAGTTCTCGAGCAGCACCGAAGTCCGTTAACTTATACACACTTTTACCGTCCTCGCTAATGTATTTCATGATATTTCCCGGCTTTAAGTCTCTGTGGATGATGTTATTATCTCTCAAATACTTCATTCCTGCAGAAAGGTCTCTTAAAACACACAGGAACTCGCTTTCCTCCAGTCCATTACTGTTCTGTGGATCGTCTAGTATTGTAAACAAACTCCCACCAGTACACAGCTCCATCACCAGAACCTTACTTTGAGTTTCCACTTCCTCTTCTATAGCTAATAACTTGACAATATTTTGATGACACACTTTCTTCAGGACTTCAAACTCTCGCATTTGTACTTCGTAAGGTCTCATCTGACTTACGTGATTGAATGTTTTTACTGCGACGGAATCGCCCTTCGCTTTATTCACGCCTTGATAAACCGCACCGGTTGAACCCTTCCCTAGCACACACGTTGTACTCCAAACATAATTGGCGGAACCGCGTAAATACGACATGTCTCGCGTATTTTGATGAAACTTCACATCAGAAAACGAAACCGTCTCGTTGGCTTCTTGCCACGTGACGTTGACTCTGCGAAGGAGGTCACCGGTACGAGGATACGTCTACAGGTAGGGGGCGTTGTTCGTCGAAGGATGACGTCGCCTGGAAACGTTTGGCACGGCGCTGTACAAGTTTACTTTGTTGTCCAATAAATTATATAACAACTCGAAATTTTATTATTTTAAAGTGCTTAAAATAAAACGAAATTATAACAAAGTGTTTTCAATTTTTTTTGTTTTTTAAATAAATGCGAATAAAAGTTTACTTTTGCATTTTTTTTTGTTATATATATAACAGAGGAAAATTAATTTGAAAATTTTGATATATTTATACGAAATTTTGCTTTAAAATGTTAAAAGACTGCTCATTTTTAAACGGATGATAAGTTTTTTAATCGCAAGATGGCGTTAGATATCGCATTTATTTTGACGCGAAAATATTTTGCTTTCAGACTTCATTTAATTGAATTATTTTAACATTATGTAAAAAATATTTTCGTGTAAAATATCTTAACAATAATAAAAACATTTTTTAAAATTATTGAACATGTTCCAGCTAAAAGAAATCTGCACGAAAAAACTTTAGGCATTATTTATGCTTGACGTCATAGCCATGTGACGTAACGTTATATGACACCTAGATGACGTCACGTTAATTTTTTGCGAATTTTTTGCGTTTCTTACAATCCAAATTTCATTAAATCGTACTCATTAATTAATTAATTAAATTGTTGTTGTTTTAATATAATATTTATTTAACAAAATGAATGTTTTGTTTAACAATTAATTTAGTCGCCGAAATTAACTTCTTATTAGTCGCATTTATTTTAAAATAAAAAATTCTATTTAACTGGCTAATAATCACCTTCAGTAAATTAAATCAGTTTTGTGGACCCGCAGCATTGCGTTTTACAATAATAATTGCTGTTTTGATGCTTAAAAAAGAAGAAATAAAATCTCTTTTAATTTTACAAAAAGTAAAATTTCGTAAAGTGAAAAACTTTCTTTACAATTTTCCACTTATAATAAATTCATTTATTTTTTCAACTCTCTTCTCTGTGAACACTAAGAGACTCTTTGTTTTAAATGGGAATTGTGGGTTTGGTCATGCCCACAATGTGGGTGGGCAGATGGTGAGGGACAGGACTTGCCATCTCTGGACAGACTGTCCAAGAAAATTCCTGGAATTTCTGGAGTCTGTCCAGCTGGATTTAGTCTTGGGTCCTCTAGAGTAAAGCTGACCATATCATTTACAACCAAAGTGGAGACTGGCCAGGTGGCCAAAAGGTCAAGGTAACAGCATACTGCTCTGGGAAACTGGGATCCAATCCGGATGGATCAAAAAATTCCCAGGAATTTTTCGGGAGGTGGACCATCCGGTTATGTCGGGCCTCATCCCTCACCACCCGGTCACCCCATTGTGGGCCTGGTCAAACCCATAATGGGATTGCTGAAAGAGGCTCTCTTAGTGCCCACAGGGAAAAAAGAATTAAAAAAAAACTAACAAACTGGAGACACATTTCAAAATCTGTAAATTGGTTATATTATATTGGTGTTTTAATAAAATTGTTCTATTCAAGGATTGATTCTACAATCAAATGTTAAAAACTGGGAAAAATGAGGATAGTCCCCTGAAATTGGGTACGTCTGGTCATCCTATGTAGAGCAATAAGACATCAGGACATCAAATTCTTGTATTATGAAAATCTGTAACACCAAATAATTTCAGTACAGAATTTTAAGACAAAAATTTTATATATTTGACAATGCAGATATCAGATGTATTCTGATAAAATTGCTTTTCCATGTTGAAAATACTTTCTTAATAGTTTGATTTTTAATAGAATAACTTTAATACTTTAATAATATGCCTTTATGGATGGGCAGAATTTATAAAACTGAACAAATTTTTTTATGTAAAATTCTGATTTAGATCTTTTTCTATTTGAATTACATGTAATTACGACGAACATAACAATTTAAATTGTTAGAATTTGGAAAAAAAACAGTTAGCTCCTTGATGCTTACATTGTGTGATGAGGAAGTTTAAATCTCTGTCAAATAGTATTTTTAAGATTGATGTTAGCATTACAAATCCTATATGAAAGAAATGAGTGAAATATATTTTGAAAAGATAAAAAATAAAAATATGAAAATTTAAATTTAATATTAAGTGTAGTTATATAATTTATATAGCTAAAATTTACATAAGAATAATCAGAATATAAATTATGATGAGAATATAATTAAGTGAATGATTTTTAATAAATAAGTAGCACATAAAGTGTAAATGTTATTGTATAAAATCTTGTTCATAAAAAAAAAAACAAAAATTTAAGACCCAGACAGAAGAAATATGTTTGATTCTAGGCCAAATTTATTTTTTCTGTCCAGATCCTGGATTCTTTTTTGGTTAGACACGTGATTCAGACAGTTTGTTACTTGTATGCGAAACAAATTAACGAACTGTGTTGTTCACATACTCCATTTGAATGCTTTAATCAAATAACATAATAAGATAATTTATATATACATAAATTAATTTAAAAAATTAAATTTTCTAATACAAATATGAAACAATAGTTTATTACAGTAGTTTAGAATTAAAATTTTGTATTCTGAACATTATAATAAATTGTTATAATACTGCAAATTATTAAATACTGCTATTAAATTTTCAATATTTTACAAAAAATATATTTTAAATTATACAAATACAAGATTTAAAAATAATAAATAAAAGTTAATATATAATTAATTACACAGGCCAATAATGAAAAACTTTTTTCTTTATTTCACGTATCCTTAATGTATTTTCATGTGCTGAATTAAAAAATGACACTATAAAAGTTACATCATGTACCATTTTTTTTTCATAAATTTCATTTTTGTATAGTAATAACAGAATTATTTCACTGCAAATATACAAACAAAGAATCTGTTTCATGTACCAGTACTTCTGCAAAAAGTACCCACACTTATCAGAAGCCAAGGTAAAAGAAGGCATTTTTGTTGGCCCAAATATAAGAAGACTGATGCCAGATGACCAACCAATGGCATAGTGAAGGTAACGAGTTCCCAGGGGCAATCTTTAGTTGACCCCAATTTTAATATAAATAGACATTGGGCCTTTTTTTTTAGTACAGTCTCATCAAACAACCCTATACTTTCAACATCTGTCCCATAAAAATCACTGAAAGTTTTGCAATTTTTTTTTGGAGATTATAAATTATTGTTCTCTATCAATTTTTTAACATTCAGAGGAAAATCAAACTTCAAGTTCAATTCCAATAAGATGTCAATTGTTTCTCAAATGTACAACATGTATCTGGTGTTCTTTTTGACTTGTGCCCAGGGAAATTGCCTCTCTGTCCTTTGTTGCTTTGCCTCTGCAGATGCTGCTGACTTCCTGTTTACAATGAGTGAAGTGGAAAGAGAGGCTTGAACTACCTTCTAAGGGATCATTCATAACTACCTTGGAGACTAATGACCCTAGATACATTACCATTGAAAGTGGTTGATGAAGTTTAAAGTGTTGGAATGTTTAATAAGCTTGAAACCTCACTTTTTGCATGCTCATTTGAACTGTTTTCCTAAACACCTTTGAGCAGTGAGCAAGGAGCAAGAAGAATGCTTCAACCGAGACATTAAGGAGATGGAAAGACGATACCAGGGCAGGTGGAATGTTAATATGATGGAAGACTGTTTTGATAACTGACACTTTTAAAAGCATGTTTCATAGTTATCATGACTAAGCTATAATTAGCAAAATAATTTTATTATTTTATTTTTTTCCTGTTAGTGTTGTAGAATGATATTAGCAATGTTGACTGGAGTTTTTCTGTCTATTGTAGTATATTCTATGATTTCTCATTTTAATTCAGCTGCTTAAATAATTATGACAATAAAAAATATTTAGATTTTAAATTATACTAAATTAAATTATATAATAATGTTAAACTCATTTTTTATAATTTTTAACCATAAATTTTGATTAAAAATATTTAGGTTATGAAAAACTTATAAATTCTAATTTATTAAATGTTTTTGTTAATAATTTTATTAATATTTTTGAATTTGTTGTTGCAGAGGAACAAGAACGTGTTCAGAAAAAAGTTTTTACCAATTGGATTAATCATTGTTTTGCTCAAGTAAGAAAAATATAAATTTTATTAATATTTTTGTTGTTATATTTAAATATTAAGTTTTAATAATGATACCAATTAATTTCAAAAACTTTTTAGTTAAGAAACATTAAAATCTGTCTTGGATCATATTAAAGATACCTTTCATCAAAATAAACCTTGACTTATGTAAACTTAAAATTCAATAAGGAAAATTTCAAATTGTATTGTAAGTTGGAAGTTATTTGAATGCCAAAGGACATGTGTCCAGTTTTTCAGAAAGGATGCCATCTGCTGCTTCCAACATTATATATTCAATGATTATAAAATTTACAATAAATAAATTAGTATTTATGTAATAAAATGAGACTTTACTGAATTACTGAAATTTTATAAGTTAAGATACATTTTGTTGAGTGCTTTTGTTAAGTTTTATTCCTAACCTGTTCAAGGCAAAAAATAAAAATGTTATTTAAATATAGAATGAGGATTTTACAAAATTTTGAATTTTTGGAACATGCTTAATTAACTTACAGCAAAATTATTGACAAAAACACATACAGGTATCCCTTGCTTAATGCAGGGTTTGATTAATGTGCAAAATTAATTGTGACAATTTTTTTTATATACAGCAGAAGTTTTAATTTTTGTTTATTAAAATAAAAATATTGTTATTAACCGAAAATTTGTTCTAGCAGATGGTGATTGTTCAGTCAAGTACTGAAATACCACCGTACTTGATTAACATGGTAGCATTTGGGGATTAATTAATTGTGTTAATCAAGCGATACCTGTATTAAGTTAAAGAAAATTTGTAATTACAGTAACATATTTATACTTGAATCACATCTTTATATTTGCCCTAAAATTGTTAGGAGTACAACTTAACAAAGATGTTTAGAAAATTGTTTATGTTATATTATTTAACTTTAGTAAAGCCTGAAGAAGGTTTTATTATATTATTACAATAAACAAAATGTGGCATAATATTTATTATCTGTTTTTTTCTTAAAGCTAGTTGAGGAAACAAACATGAATAAAAGTATTGTATCTGATATCGATAACTCTATGTTTGGTTTCCTCAACTAGCAGCTTTAAAAAAAAGACAGGTTTAATTTTACTTAAGTGAAATTCTTAGTGCTTTTACATTAGTATTTTTCATATATGAGAGTGTGAAACACAAGAACACAATATAAATTATATAATTTAGTTGAAAGCTTGTTTTAATATTTTGTAATATTTGAAGAAAAAATTTTATGAAGATTTTAAAATAATGTTTGATATGAGAGAGACAAAACCTTTCACACTTTGTTTCTAGCAGTTTTAATCTATAAGAACAAACGTTTTTGGCCATTTTGAACCTTAAAAAGTACCTGAAGAAGGCCATTCAAAACAGCCAAAAACATTTGTTCTTATGGATTAAAACTGCTAGAAACAAAGTATGAAAGATTTTGTCTCTGTTATTTTAAGTAGCTCTATCTTTGTGTGCATGGAAATGTTTGATATGACAATTCTTTATAAAGTTTTAGATTTATTTAATAAACTTTTTAGATCTTCTGCAACTTTATTGATTTTATATTTAGTATTTAAGGTTTTTATTAATATTAATTAATATAAACATTTATATTTGATAAAATATATTAATATATGTACTGTACATGTTTAGTGATGGAAAATATAAATAAATAAAAGAAAATGCCTTACCTTAATCCTTTGAAGCAGAATTGTAATTAATGAAAAATTTTGAAATTTTTTTGCAAAAATAAGTTAAATATAGTCTACGTACTGTCATTTTAAAAGTTATATGCAGTAAACATACATCTAAGAAAAAAAATAAGTCATGGGACAAATATGTCCCAATCTGTGTCAATGGTAGAAAAGCATACAGTATATCATGAAGATATGTTCCAGCAGTTGGATTTATGACTTAGAAAGTCTTTTAAAAAAACACATAATATTATTTTCATGTATAACTTGAAGCAGTTTCTGTTGCTCATTGAACTGAAATGAATTTGGCAAGTCATGCAGAAGATGTTTCTTTGGTTGTAAATGTTTTTTGAGCTCATTGTTTGCAGAATTTTTTCGTGCATATTGTGTCTGGTAAGTGGTCAGTCTTTTTCTATTGTTTTTCCCTTCCATTTTTCGAGATGTAAGTGTGGAGAGTATGCTTCTTGTTTGAAAAGATTCTGATAAGTCCTCATGCAAGAAATCTTCTGAAGTCAACAGACTTCATTTTTTAATTTGGGTTGAGTATTTTTCAAACAATGAAGGCATTATTCACAGAAATATCAAGATTATTGAAAGACTGAAAATAATACTTTATTTTAGATTTCTTGTTTATTTTGAAAGTTACCTTTTTATTGTATATAAGGTCCATTCCACCCATAAATTTATTGTAGATATGCACAACGTTTGGGTACTTCTGTTTTTTTTTTTTTTTTTTCCTTTCATTTCTACTTTTGTTGTCTTTCTTATCCAAATCATATTCTTCTTCATCACTTAGATTTACATACAACAATTCATCAACTTTCCTAATTGGGCTGCAATTTGAAAAAATTGTAAACCTATAAATTCCCATTGTCATCTGTTCATCTGTATGTCTTTCCTTAATCTTGAGAATGGAATTAGGTAGATGAATGATGAGACCATATATGGAAACCTTAGGGCTGGCGGTTCTGATTAACTATATATAAACTTCCAATGCAAACTGGAAGTCACATTATTTCTATTCAAAACTTCCCCTGAAAGCATTAATAGATGACCGTCATGACTGTATTGTTAGAGGAAAAGTATGATGTACAGGGGCAAGACACTACTAATTTTAGATGGAGAGTATATATTTTAAATTAAATAAATTAAAAATATTTAAAAAATTGCAGCTTGGCATTGTGACAATATCACAATTAATAATTGCTCGTAAAAGTTTTAATTCTACACTCTACTGCACTAGTTACTTGCCATGATTTGATTTTCGAATGTTTTATGTAAAAAATATTAGCTGTTATATGGATTATTCATTCAAAGTTTAACCGAAAACAAATTACAAACTAACATTATCAGAAAAGGTTGGAAATACAATATAAAAGTCAGAAACAAATAATAGGACTCCTTTACAAGGTATCCCACTAAAGCCAAAAATACTTGTATATGCAAAACATTGAAATTAAGAAACTTGAAAAGAGCACTTCAGTAAAAATATACAGCAAACATTACAATGGTAAAACTTAAAGACAAACACAATCAACATTGACAAATCTTATATACAAAAACTTCAATCACTGCCATAGCAATATTTAACAACCCTTCACACAGAATGGGATAGCTATGTACCAATTAGTTACCTTAGTGATATATCTTGCATTTGACTATTTCAAGTAAAAAGAACCCTCTGATATTGTCCACTCAACTCTGAAGATAATAATTTTCCACAATTATTGCTATAGAAAAACTCAGTTTGGCTATTTAAAAAATTAAACTTAGGAAATATTTTCCAGATAATTTTTCCAAACTCAATGCCATTAAAAAATTGTAACACAATAAATATTTATCAAATAAATGTTATTAAACAGTAAGTAGGAACCATACTTTTGTATTTTATCCAAAAGTAAGTCTATATAGTTAATAATTATAATGATATTTAATTTTAAAAAATGAGACAGCCATGTACAGTACTGTACCATCTGCTTCAAAGGGTTAAAAAGAAAAAATAAAAATAAATTCTGCTCAGTAAAAATAAATTCTGCTTCAGTGTATTGTTTTTAATATTTTGAGATACAATATAATTTGGACAGAAGTTTATAGTTTATTGTCTTTTACAAATTATTAATCTATAATTCATGTTTTGCCACAATAAATTGTAGTAAAAGCAATATGTTAACTTTTATCTTTAACTGAAATCTAAGTTGAAGCTACCAAAATAAAAGTTTAAAAGTTCACCTTATAATAAGGTTTTATTTTGATATTCTCAACTTAGCAGTTTTTAGTAAAGATAAAGTTTTAGGCAGTGCCAAGTTTTACAGCTTTTTATGGTTAACTCAACTTTTCATGTTAGCTTTAATTTTTTTATTATTTAGTAAATTTCTGAGTAGAATTTATTTGTATTGCAAAACAATACTTCGTACAGTATAAGAAAAAATTATATCATTAATATTTAAATATTATGATTATGCAATTCATATAATACAAATGATACATTGAATGATAAAATAATACAAATGAGATATTTGTACATAATTATAATTTTTAGGAAATTTTAACAAACCATAATCAATTTTTGAAGGTCATTTCTTAAGTTTTTATAAATTAAATTTATTGATTAATTATTGATGAAATATTATTGCTTTTCATTTACAAGATGCAGCAATAATTTTCATTTTACCAATAATATGATAATACATTTTTACAATATTAATTTGAATTTTTCTTCTATGTTTAGGTTAAACCTCCCATTATTGTAAATGATTTAATAGGAGATCTTCGAGATGGAACAAAATTAATAGTTTTATTAGAAGTATTGTCTGGGGAAAGATTGGTAAGATAAGAACTTCATTATTATTTAAGCAGAATTATTACTTATATTTTTGCTGGAATAATCTGTCTTTAATTAATGCACAATTTAAAAATTTATACTTTTTCAGTATGGTGAAAGAGGCAAAAGATTAAGACGACCTCATTTTATCAGCAATATTAATACTGTTCTTAGATTTTTGGAAAGAAGAAGAGTAAGTTATTTTATTTTATTAACATTTAAATGTACAGTAGAACCCCTCTAGTCCGCCCTCAGCTAGTCTGTCACTCCAGTTAATCCATCACTCCGGTTAATCCATCACTCCGGTTAATCCGACCGTGGTCGGAGTCGAGAAACTTGTCCCGACTTGTCGGTGACTCCCCGTCTGTGGCGTTTTTCTGTGTTCGTTATAGTATATGTTTTACATTGTGTGTACACTTACAGTTTTGTGTGTGTTTCCAACATATCAGGAGTGAAACATAAACACTTTATTCTTTCATTAAATGAAAAATTAGCAGTGCTACAAAGACTGGACAAAGGGGAAGATTGTTTATTTTACTTTTTGCTGATAATCCAACCTTTTTTGCGTTCCGACCATACACCCAGTCCCAAAGGTGATGGATTAGAGGGGTTCTACTGTATTTGCGATCATTATATATAATAAATCTTATTATGAAAAAATTTGAAGACACTGGAAGGTTCATGTTAAATAGTACATATCATATCCTTTTACTTCTCGTATCATAATATTGTTTTATCACATTTGATGTAATTGTCTTCTATATAATAAAAATTGTAAATAGACTTTGAGAAAGAAAAATCATATTCAAAATATACATCAAAAAGTTATAAATATACCAATAATATCTTTTTAAAAACATTTTAAACTTTGAAAATAACTTTAAGATGCTAAATGAATGGAGAAAAAAATCTTAACTCAGAATTTTTGAGTTAACTTTACATTAAGTTAATAAATTATATGGGTGGACTGAAAGTCAGTTAATCAAAATATTTTTAAGAACTGTTAAAACCAGTTTGGAACAGCTGCATGTTGTTATTTATGAATCCCTTCTGAAGAAGCAACTGAATTATGAATAATAATATGCAGCTGTTCTGGCTGATTTTAATTATTCTTAAAATGTATCTCGATTAAGTGACTTTTAGACCACTCTGTGTATCACAAAAATATATCTGACAATTCAAATAAAATTATTTAAACTGTGAAGTAAAATGTATTTTTAATCATCTTATACTAAAAACTTTCAAATGTTAATAATTTTTTTCATCAATATAAAGTCTCCTTGAAATTGAATAACTAATTGTTTATATGTGTGACTAAATGGATGGTGTGGTAATAGTATATTATCTGTAGATAGTATAATATTATTCTGGTAATAATGGTATTATTGATAAGGCTAAAATATTGAAAAATTTTATAAATATAAAACTTAATTTGCATTAATTTTGGCTTTTCAAAATTAACAGAGGATACAAACTCGTAGTTATATTATCTACCATATTCCATATTTTTATGCTTTTGTTATTGATATCTACTATAGTATTACAGAGTTTTTACTACACATACTACACATTTGAATCTCTGATAATTTGTTTGTCTTATACACATGTGATCATTGCTAAATTGAAAATTAATTTGAAATATATTCTAATCAAATATTCATAAAATAACATAAAATTGTATTAAATGAACTAAACTTTATTATTTTATACATTAATTGGGTCAATTTTGTCTGTTTGTATCACTGAGTACATGCTAACAAACATTCCTTAGGGCTGGCGGTTCTGATTAACTATATATAAACTTCCAATGCAAACTGGAAGTCACATTATTTCTATTCAAAACTTCCCCTGAAAGCATTAATAGATGACCGTCATGACTGTATTGTTAGAGGAAAAGTATGATGTACAGGGGCAAGACACTACTAATTTTAGATGGAGAGTATATATTTTAAATTAAATAAATTAAAAATATTTAAAAAATTGCAGCTTGGCATTGTGACAATATCACAATTAATAATTGCTCGTAAAAGTTTTAATTCTACACTCTACTGCACTAGTTACTTGCNATCTGAAATTATAAGTCTCATTTCTTACATTATACTTGTATTATAAATTACTTATAAATACTTAAATCGAAGGCAACCAACTTTTTTGCAATGAAAAGGAGGACACAAATAAATTGAAGGAAAAAATATTGTAAATAAAAGAAACATTTTATTCATTGTAACAATAATACACTTTAGTAATCTCTACTGCATGCGTATGTGTTGTGTTGTGTTTCGGTAAAAAGTAAACAAAGCCACTTGCACATGGTGTGCTCTCTCAAGGTCTCCGTGCAGAGTGCATGCATCTCATAATTGCATCTTGCTGCACTGTACTGAGCCTTGATGAATCGTTATGTCAAATACAAACACATCACATCACATGCAACGGATTGGCTCAGCATTGATCAAATGCATAGATTTACAGATTAGTTTTCAAATATCGAAAAGGGGACATGTAGGAGGACACTTTTTGAGGGACAGAACTTACTACTAAAAGAAGGATTGTCCTCCCTACAGGAAGATGCTTGGTCATCTTATTAAATCATGAAATTTTTAACATATATACAAAAACAATACTTTGCAGTTAACATCTAAATTTATTAATAACCAGCAATTTTGGTCTAATGTAAACCATCCTCAGGTTCTCCACTATTAGAATAAAATACATTATCCATTCATTCTAATGGGCTGAGAACTTAAAATGGTTTATATTAGATCAAGGTGCTATTTATTAATAAATTTAGATACCGATGGTAATGTATTGTTTCTATAATTTATATATTTTATAGGTAATGTGGCAAATCTAAATAATGTTGAGATTATCCAGGTAATATCAATGTTTACTTGTAGTGTTACAAGTAATATATTGAACTTTAACCAGTTGTTTCCTTATATGAGATTTTCTTCATAAAACTTCAAAAATTTTTCTTAGCATAACATTTTAATTGTAAACATTAAAAATATATGTAAATTTTAATCAATTTATTAACGTTTTATTGTTTTCACTTTCATTTGAGTTAACATAAAGAATTTAATGATAAGAAATTATATTATATTCACTTCAATAATTTCTTGTACGGTTTTCAAAGTTGTACAATTATGAAATTATAATTTTAAACTGGAAAAACTTTCATTTTGATACTTATATCATTAATATTTAAATATTAAGTTTTAATAATGATACCAATTAATTTCAAAAACTTTTTAGTTAAGAAACATTAAAATCTGTCTTGGATCATATTAAAGATACCTTTCATCAAAATAAACCTTGACTTATGTAAACTTAAAATTCAATAAGGAAAATTTCAAATTGTATTGTAAGTTGGAAGTTATTTGAATGCCAAAGGACATGTGTCCAGTTTTTCAGAAAGGATGCCATCTGCTGCTTCCAACATTATATATTCAATGATTATAAAATTTACAATAAATAAATTAGTATTTATGTAATAAAATGAGACTTTACTGAATTACTGAAATTTTATAAGTTAAGATACATTTTGTTGAGTGCTTTTGTTAAGTTTTATTCCTAACCTGTTCAAGGCAAAAAATAAAAATGTTATTTAAATATAGAATGAGGATTTTACAAAATTTTGAATTTTTGGAACATGCTTAATTAACTTACAGCAAAATTATTGACAAAAACACATACAGGTATCCCTTGCTTAATGCAGGGTTTGATTAATGTGCAAAATTAATTGTGACAATTTTTTTTATATACAGCAGAAGTTTTAATTTTTGTTTATTAAAATAAAAATATTGTTATTAACCGAAAATTTGTTCTAGCAGATGGTGATTGTTCAGTCAAGTACTGAAATACCACCGTACTTGATTAACATGGTAGCATTTGGGGATTAATTAATTGTGTTAATCAAGCGATACCTGTATTAAGTTAAAGAAAATTTGTAATTACAGTAACATATTTATACTTGAATCACATCTTTATATTTGCCCTAAAATTGTTAGGAGTACAACTTAACAAAGATGTTTAGAAAATTGTTTATGTTATATTATTTAACTTTAGTAAAGCCTGAAGAAGGTTTTATTATATTATTACAATAAACAAAATGTGGCATAATATTTATTATCTGTTTTTTTCTTAAAGCTAGTTGAGGAAACAAACATGAATAAAAGTATTGTATCTGATATCGATAACTCTATGTTTGGTTTCCTCAACTAGCAGCTTTAAAAAAAAGACAGGTTTAATTTTACTTAAGTGAAATTCTTAGTGCTTTTACATTAGTATTTTTCATATATGAGAGTGTGAAACACAAGAACACAATATAAATTATATAATTTAGTTGAAAGCTTGTTTTAATATTTTGTAATATTTGAAGAAAAAATTTTATGAAGATTTTAAAATAATGTTTGATATGAGAGAGACAAAACCTTTCACACTTTGTTTCTAGCAGTTTTAATCTATAAGAACAAACGTTTTTGGCCATTTTGAACCTTAAAAAGTACCTGAAGAAGGCCATTCAAAACAGCCAAAAACATTTGTTCTTATGGATTAAAACTGCTAGAAACAAAGTATGAAAGATTTTGTCTCTGTTATTTTAAGTAGCTCTATCTTTGTGTGCATGGAAATATNAGTTTTTAATTTTTTTAATCACTACAATTTTTTAGAGCAGTATTTTTCAATCTTTCTTATCTCATGGCACACTTTAACCTATAATTAAATTTCCATGGAAAAAAAAATCACGTGATTTAAATTTCTGTTTGTAAACATTCTATTGCCACATTACTTGCCACTTAACCTAATTCTTTTTGCCTATAATTTTTGTGAATTAAATAAAACAGTATTGCTGTTCCTTAAAATAGAAGCAGGTTACGATAGTTAAGTAAATGAAAATTATTAATTTAAATAAGAAAAGCCATTAACATTAAGTATTAATTTGCTTTTAAAAGTGGCATGATAATTGCCTTTAGAAACCTGCCCAATGCCCCACTATTTTTAAGTTAAAATAATTTGAACTAAATATGGACAATTATAGATACATTTTTGATTTAAAAAAAATTATTTTAAATGAAATAACACAGTGTTATGCACATATAATTTTGCTTATAAATATATATTTTTTTATTACATTGTGTACATGTTTATTTATTATAACAACTTAAATTGATCATACAACTTTTTCAGAGGTTTTAATTTTGACATGTACACTTATTGCTCTTTGGGCTTCTTTTGAAAATAATTTCTTAATAACCTTCAAAAATTTTTCTGGGACACGATCCTCTCATGGCACATCGGTTGTTTTAGAAGGTATTATTGTTTGAATTATGTAGAATAAATTTATAAGTTTTATAAAAGCAACAAAAGGGAACACTAATACATTGATATTAGAAAACAATGAATTTTTTTTACAAATGTTATTGATCAGTGTCTGAAATTATGCTATAAAATTATGTCTACACGATAGTTCAAGTGCATCTTAAAATACATGAAACATATCAGATTTATATTTTGTATTATATGCTTATTGAATTTGTAAACCAACCTTTTAAATATCCAGCACAAAAATTATTCTAAACTAATGTTTTCAAACTAGTTTATAGCTCTTCATTGGAGTTAAACTTAACCATTGACATTAGTTCAGCCAAAGTTTTATGCTGGATATTTAAAAGGTTGTGCTGTAAATTTAAATACATCTAGTTGGCAATTTTTCATTTATGTACTTAGCCTGATCAAATTCAGTTATTAAACATTTTTTTTTGTACAAAATTAATTTTAATATTAAATGTTTTTATGTGGATAAAATTTTATTAATTTACAATTTTTAAACATTCTAATAACTTATTATCTCCATAAAATGGTATTTCCTGTATGACTTAAAATTATTTGACAAAGAAGTTAAAACTTTCAATATAATTTATATAATTTAATTACTGTTCAGTATTAAAACTTACCATAAAACTATATTATAGTAATATAAAAATAATTTATATTATTGTAGATTGAAGAAAATACAAAATTATTGGCAGAACAAGCTGCTTATTTACAGTTAAGCAGTAATAGTAGTGTAGAGAGTATTGGAAAAGGCAGCCCTCTACCAAGTCCTGGTGCAGCTCAGCCCAGTGTAGTTTCAGTACAAGCAACAGCTGCTAAACAGATTACTCCTGCAGAGAGATGGAGAGGTGGAGCTCGCAAAGCATTATTACAATGGGTGAAAAACAGCATTAGTCAGTAAGTGAATGGATTTAGGTTTCATTATTTTGATATATGAACTTGAATCATATTAATCTAATATATTAACCAGAATCAATTATTATAATTAGTTATTAATTAAACTTATTTAACACAACAGAACTGAATATTAATGAAAAAATTCCCAACTGGATGAAATTTACATAACAAACAATAAAACCTTTTAAATCTAGCAAAAATTATATTTATTAACTAACATTTTTGAGCTAGCTACAATGACACTATTAGTCTTTGCATTGGAGGATGGTAATGCAGTAGAGTGGGAGGAAGCCAGAATTATAAGACCAGTTAAAAAAGACAGAACTAGCAAAATTTGCTGAAGTTCTTGAAATTACAAGGCCATATACATTGAATGCATCCAGGAGAGAGTGGCCATTGGGTAGTTCTGGCAAATGCCAGAAGGGCTAATACTATTAGAAATTGTATATATGGAAAATATTACAATAGCCCCCTCTATAACACTGTTGATAATTCTGTATTATATGAATTCCATGTTGTACAAGTCACTTAGATTTTACAAATATGTGAGCTGTTCACAGCGTGGCATATGTATTTATAAAATCTAAGTGACTTGTACAACATGGAATTCATATAATAAGGAATTATCAACAGTGTTATAGGAGGTCAACTGTATTTATTAATTATATTCAAATGTAATTGATTATACAAATACATTTGAGTTTATTTTATTTTACTATTTCTTTTCACCCAAGTTTTTTTGGAATATTAATATCTGATACTAGTTGTAAAGTGGAAATGCAGTCCTGATGATGTCAAACTCAAAATCATGTCCTAGTCTGTTGCTGAATTCATCAATAGAAGGAATGTAACATCTGTTTCCACCACATAGAAGTTTTTGTTAAAAAGTTTATGTCCTGCTTAATATAATTAGAATTGTATTGTATGGTATATAATGTGAGGGTTTAGATATTTACCTGTTTACTAAGATATGAACTTAGGAGATTTACATGTCAATATTTGTTTGGAATGCAGTGTTGCAAATATGGGCATCTTCTAATGTGTGCACCCTTTATTTTATTATCTTTTATTTATTTTATTTTGTTTAGTTTGTTCCTTTTGTTATACATGTTTTCTTAATTGAGTTATTCAAAAAAGCAAAGAAGGAAAAGAATAAAGAAAGCAAATTTTGGGAGAACAATTATCCTCTCCTGACCCATAGTTTTTATATTTATAATGATTAAAGAAATTTTTATTTAGATATTATTTCATTCAAAAATATATTTAAATTGTTTTTAGTGTTTATTTTTATGAATTTACATTAGCTTATGGAAATGATTAAATTTATTTGTACCTTTTTTTTAAGAAAGATTATTTTTTTGTATAACAATGCAAATTAAGAATCTAAAAGAATAAGAGATTTTAATTTATACCAAAATCATAAGATTTTATTTATATATATGACTAACATTGATATTTTTTATAAGAATATAAATAAAAATTTAAGTAATTACTCCTTTCTGAATTGCAATGGTACAAAATACCCACTCAAAACATTAGAGTAAAGAAATATATACTACATTAAATGGTTTTTGAGTGGATATTAATAAAACTTTAATTTTTATTTATTTACTTCTGATTTAAAAATTTATAATCATTAGTGTAATAAAAATATTTTTATAATATATTAAAATATATCTTATTATTTTAGGCGATTTGGCATTCAAGTGAATGACTTTGGTCCCAGTTGGAGAAATGGAATGGCTTTCTTGGGAATTATCCATCGTATTCGTCCCAGTTTAGTCAATATGGACGCTCTCGGATCTCTTTCAAATAGAGAACGTTTGGAAATGGCTTTTCGTATTGCTGCAGCGGATCTTGGTATTGCAAGGCTGTTGGATCCAGAAGGTAATGTGTTTATTTTAATAATTAACACAAATATTTTAGAATGTAGAAAATAAAAGAAATTTTGATTTATGTTATAAAGGTAGATGAATATGATTATTAACTTATAGTAGAATAAATGATAAAATAAAGTTTTTAAAAACTACATTTATTTAAATGTTAGTAGTGTTTTAATGTTTGAAACTCATGTAAAAGATAGAATATTTCCTTTACTTGGGATAAACTATGTAATTCTATGTAAGATTTAGTAAGAATTAAAAATATTAACATTTTTTTCAACTTGTAATATTCATTACAAAATATCACATACAGAATATTATATATATCTATTTATTTTATTTGTTCTATATAAAATAATTTGCAAATTTTGATTGTAATTTTTAAGATAGACTGCTCATATTTTGAATTAATTTTGATCAGTAATAAATGCGTGGATATGATATATTACTTTTAATAGGATTATTGATTGATTATTAATACAAACTCTTTTAAATTGTTAGATGCAATATACACTACTGCTTACTATATATAATGTAGAACTGAATTCAAATTTTCGCAATTCCATTTGAAAACATTATTAATACAGTATTTATCATTAAAATTAATATGAAGAACTATTATTAACAATAAAACCTTTTAAATCTAGCAAAAATTATATTTATTAACTAACATTTTTGAGCTAGCTACAATGACACTATTAGTCTTTGCATTGGAGGATGGTAATGCAGTAGAGTGGGAGGAAGCCAGAATTATAAGACCAGTTAAAAAAGACAGAACTAGCAAAATTTGCTGAAGTTCTTGAAATTACAAGGCCATATACATTGAATGCATCCAGGAGAGAGTGGCCATTGGGTAGTTCTGGCAAATGCCAGAAGGGCTAATACTATTAGAAATTGTATATATGGAAAATATTACAATAGCCCCCTCTATAACACTGTTGATAATTCTGTATTATATGAATTCCATGTTGTACAAGTCACTTAGATTTTACAAATATGTGAGCTGTTCACAGCGTGGCATATGTATTTATAAAATCTAAGTGACTTGTACAACATGGAATTCATATAATAAGGAATTATCAACAGTGTTATAGGAGGTCAACTGTATTTATTAATTATATTCAAATGTAATTGATTATACAAATACATTTGAGTTTATTTTATTTTACTATTTCTTTTCACCCAAGTTTTTTTGGAATATTAATATCTGATACTAGTTGTAAAGTGGAAATGCAGTCCTGATGATGTCAAACTCAAAATCATGTCCTAGTCTGTTGCTGAATTCATCAATAGAAGGAATGTAACATCTGTTTCCACCACATAGAAGTTTTTGTTAAAAAGTTTATGTCCTGCTTAATATAATTAGAATTGTATTGTATGGTATATAATGTGAGGGTTTAGATATTTACCTGTTTACTAAGATATGAACTTAGGAGATTTACATGTCAATATTTGTTTGGAATGCAGTGTTGCAAATATGGGCATCTTCTAATGTGTGCACCCTTTATTTTATTATCTTTTATTTATTTTATTTTGTTTAGTTTGTTCCTTTTGTTATACATGTTTTCTTAATTGAGTTATTCAAAAAAGCAAAGAAGGAAAAGAATAAAGAAAGCAAATTTTGGGAGAACAATTATCCTCTCCTGACCCATAGTTTTTATATTTATAATGATTAAAGAAATTTTTATTTAGATATTATTTCATTCAAAAATATATTTAAATTGTTTTTAGTGTTTATTTTTATGAATTTACATTAGCTTATGGAAATGATTAAATTTATTTGTACCTTTTTTTTAAGAAAGATTATTTTTTTGTATAACAATGCAAATTAAGAATCTAAAAGAATAAGAGATTTTAATTTATACCAAAATCATAAGATTTTATTTATATATATGACTAACATTGATATTTTTTATAAGAATATAAATAAAAATTTAAGTAATTACTCCTTTCTGAATTGCAATGGTACAAAATACCCACTCAAAACATTAGAGTAAAGAAATATATACTACATTAAATGGTTTTTGAGTGGATATTAATAAAACTTTAATTTTTATTTATTTACTTCTGATTTAAAAATTTATAATCATTAGTGTAATAAAAATATTTTTATAATATATTAAAATATATCTTATTATTTTAGGCGATTTGGCATTCAAGTGAATGACTTTGGTCCCAGTTGGAGAAATGGAATGGCTTTCTTGGGAATTATCCATCGTATTCGTCCCAGTTTAGTCAATATGGACGCTCTCGGATCTCTTTCAAATAGAGAACGTTTGGAAATGGCTTTTCGTATTGCTGCAGCGGATCTTGGTATTGCAAGGCTGTTGGATCCAGAAGGTAATGTGTTTATTTTAATAATTAACACAAATATTTTAGAATGTAGAAAATAAAAGAAATTTTGATTTATGTTATAAAGGTAGATGAATATGATTATTAACTTATAGTAGAATAAATGATAAAATAAAGTTTTTAAAAACTACATTTATTTAAATGTTAGTAGTGTTTTAATGTTTGAAACTCATGTAAAAGATAGAATATTTCCTTTACTTGGGATAAACTATGTAATTCTATGTAAGATTTAGTAAGAATTAAAAATATTAACATTTTTTTCAACTTGTAATATTCATTACAAAATATCACATACAGAATATTATATATATCTATTTATTTTATTTGTTCTATATAAAATAATTTGCAAATTTTGATTGTAATTTTTAAGATAGACTGCTCATATTTTGAATTAATTTTGATCAGTAATAAATGCGTGGATATGATATATTACTTTTAATAGGATTATTGATTGATTATTAATACAAACTCTTTTAAATTGTTAGATGCAATATACACTACTGCTTACTATATATAATGTAGAACTGAATTCAAATTTTCGCAATTCCATTTGAAAACATTATTAATACAGTATTTATCATTAAAATTAATATGAAGAACTATTATTAATATGGTTATTAGTTATAAAAATAATTTTAACTGTTTAAATTAAATTAACTTTATAACTTCTTGAGTTTGAGGTAAAATATTTCAAATTCAGATTAAATATACTGTAGTTTAATATTACAATAAGATTGAAGGATTAAGAATAAAAAAATTATTATTTATTTTAATCTTTTAGATGTCGATGTGCCACAACCAGATGAAAAATCTATTATGACATACGTTGCTCAGTTTTTACATAAATATCCAGAAACTTATGCATCTCCTGAAATGGATACAGTTCCACAAAAACAGGATGATTTTGATATTTTATTAACTTGGTTAAATCAGGCTGAAACAATTTTAAAAATAGTAAATCAACCAATCACCAACTATAAACAAGAATATATGGTAAGCAAATATAAAAATACATCATATTTTTCATATTTTAAGTTAAATGTGGAATATATGAAACAAATTACTGTAAATCCTCACCTAGTTTCTCATGGACAATTATGTGAGGCACTGCTGTTTTGAATGTAATTTTTATTGAAAAACGATTTACTTAATTGTCCATGGGCAATTACATGGAAGTTTTGCCTATTTCAAGCATGTAATTGAGTTAGATATCTGTTACAGAACAGGGAAACAAATATTTGATTACACTAGATGTTTTCTACCATAAGTATTCCAGATGAGATTAGAATTACTAACAATTTCTAATTTTTCTGAAATTTTTATCCCTATGTTGTTATTTTTAAAAATTTTATTATGATTTCCAAGACTAATTATATAAAAATGGATTTTTTTCACCAGCTTTTGTTGCAAGCCACTACAACTTTTGAACAGCAAACATTTCCTATTAGGTATTGGTTGGTGACAACTAGCCCTAAGCAATTATACTCATCTTTTGACTGGTGCAAACACAGATATGTAGGAATGAGATCTGTTTGTTCTGTTTCATAGGAGTAAGAGGTTGTTTACATAGATGATTATGTGAGGATTTATAGTAAATTGCTGAATTTTTAAACTTTTGGATCAATAGATAAATTATTTACAGTTTTAATCAAAGTAATTAAACTGTATTTGTGTATTATGTATACAGCTGCATTTCTTGAACTATTTTGTTTATTTTATTTATGAAAAAAGTTTTGTTCATTTTAACATTTATATTGCAATAATTATCATTTTAAAAATTCTCAAAATTTTGATATTTCCTACAAACAATTTACATTGACTAAATGATTTAATTATAATTTTTCTGTGCTTATGTAAATTATTATATATTCTGATACTATGGTTATCAACCCATAATAAAAATTATATAAATAAATACTATCATTGTATTATATATATATATAAAATCTTTGTAATTTATTTATGATAAATGCATAGATAAATTATTTAGAAGTTTTTAATTTAAGAATAGATAATCCACTTATAGAAAAGTATCATAAGGTACAGTGTTGTGTAGAAGACTTTATTAATTATTCTGTAAAAGAAAAATTAATGAATTATTATTTAATAAAATTTATCTTTTAATTTTGTGAATCTTATACAGATAGTCCCCCACTTATGATAAACTGTTCTGAACAAAAATAATGGTGATAATGGGTTAAAATTTAAAATATTTTTTCCCATACACTAATTTTGGCCATCATAAATAGAGATGCTCATAAGTTGGAGACTAAATGTATATTTTTATTTTTATTTGGATTAACATTTATATTCAAATTTATAATTTTAGCAATATCTGAAACTTCAAAAAGAACAGTTGAGCTATAAAGAATTATATAACAACCTTTATCAGAAAATTACCAGTGGAATTATCAGTGAGATTTCTCTTAAACAAAAGTGGTCATTATTACAACATAAATGGCAGCGGGTAAATAATGATTNCTATAATTATAATAAAATTTGATTTAAAAAGCAGGAAAAATTTTTATTAGTCATTGACATAGTTGTTTAAAAATTTCTATTAAAGGAATTTTTTCAAGATTTCTCTTCATGGCAAAATAAAAAAGAATTGTTGGTACAATCTGGAGAATATTTATGTCATGTATGTAAAGACATTATTACCAGAGACATCCAAAAGCGTATTAGTGAGATAAAGAACCGATGGGATAAATTATATTTAAAAGTAAGTACTACAGGCTTAGTTTATGTAATATGAATTAAAAGTATATCATAATCATAAATCTACTTTATTATACAATCAAATATATAATATGATGTGTATTAAAATTAATTTAATAATTTATAGATGGAAGTATGTAAATTTGTTTAATATAAGTATATATGAATTAGATGAAAAATATGTATAGCTTCAATATATATGTGAATAAAATATGCAAATAATATAATAATTTTGAAACAGTATTGCAACTCAGACAACTAAGTACAAAGTTACATTGAAAATCTAATGTGTTAGAATTTTATTTAAATTAAATAATAATCTACAACAATTTTGGACTATAGGTAATAAGTGACATGTCTGTATGTAATATGATTTAAGAACCTTTAATTTAATTAGTCTAACTAAAAAAGTTTTCAGCATAATGTTTGGTATTACGATGATAATACACAGAATTTACCATTTTTGATGCACAACTGATCTTGACAGAATTTAATATCCTATTATTCTCTGAATGTGAATAATTTTTAATGGAACTCAATATTTATTTGATCTTATATTGATAATTATATATTTAAGATGCATCATTTTAAAATTTTTGGGCCATCTGTGATATTTAATTAATATTATGAAGAACTGTCATAATAAAATATTTTTATCAAACAAACAGCCAGATTCTTTTATTGAATTTAAAAACTACAAATAAAAACTGTTTGACAAGTGATGTAAAAAAATAACGTTAATTTTCACACCAACAAATAATTTTAGTTAAAGCACAAAAAAAATATAATGTATAAATACATCAACCCGATGCATTCCTACTACAATTTGAAAGCGTTTGTATATTTATTAAAATTATTTGCTATTGTGAAAAGTAAGGTTATTTTTTATACCTTTTTTGGGCTATGAGGCTAAATAATTACTAAGTAATTTGGTGGGCTTAATTATTTGATGATTATTTAGCCTTATGCCTCCTACCAAATTATTAGTAATTTGTTATTATATAATATACACTTTTTAAATATTCATTAAATTTTCAGAGACATGTTATCTTTTAGCTATGTATCAATAATTTTTGAGGCTTCTCGAGACAACTAGGCCCTAGATGTGTTCCTATTGTGTAATCCTGTACTGGTCCATGCCTAAAGCTGGCTCTTTAACTAGATCGAAAACATTAGCATTATTTAAATTTATGTTGAATTAATCAATGTTAATGGTACCGTACATTGATTAATTCAATTATAATAAATAAATTTTTAATTATGATATTTTTAAAAAATGTATTTAATGTATTATTATTTCAATAACAATGGATTCTTTAAAATTAGAAATTGCTTACCATGATTTAATTATGTATATTAAACTTTGATTACTGTATAATAACTTTTTACCTATTCAGTTTTTTAATCTCTTAATTAAAATCATAAAATAATTATATTTTGTTTAATCATTATTTATTTTTATAAATCTTAAATTTAATAATGTTATTTAAAATGTAGATTTCAGAGAAATTGAAACTATGAAGAAATTTCTATCAGAAATAAATGAGAAATGGAAAAGATTTTCAGTGGAGCTTCGTTCTGTTGGAACTAAATTAAATGATGCTTTTGCTCATTGGGATCAATATAATGCAAATATGCCTTCAATGCTTTCTTGGTTAGATAATGCAGAAAAGGTTATAAATAGTACTGAAGATGAAAAATTAGTAAGTGCATTTACTTTTAGTTGAACTTTATTTAGAAATAGCTTATTGAAATGCATTGCTCCCTGATAATGCTATCAATTACTTGTATATTGTAATTTTGACTTCTGTCTGTGGCTCTTTCTTCCTTCCATTTCATTTAAAGTAATGCTAAGAAAACCTTTCATGTTACTGCTCTAGGTCTTCCATTATAAAAGAGCTTCTAGTTCAAGGCCCAGAGCAGATGCATGTGAGTAGTTCTTACTTAAACCATGCTTACAGTTTAAATATATATACCATACAAAAAGTTTCTGTGGCACAATGGAATTCTTTGTTGATCACTTTATTTTACATCAGTTTTTTTTATGTTCAAAAATGTCCCATACATAGTAAAGTTTATTATGTTCAATAGTAAAAATATTAGACAAAACAATTTAGTTGATTAAAGAATTAGTAAATTTGAGAGTAATTAGAAAATTTCTTGTTCATCACTCGTAGGGTAGTTTATCTTATAACATGGGTCAGAATTTGACCCTGATTCTTGCATTATAACTGGGAAGCAATGTAAATTATTATTAAATATTTAAGAACTAAAAATAAGTTATAAATTTTTGCTTTTGTTGTTAATGTTTGTATATATATTATATAATACAATGAATTAATATTAATGATTAGCATTAAATTAATTTTAATACTGTTTCTGAAATACATTTTATAATTAGAAATAATGTTCAATAAAATTTTCTATAATTATAATAAAATTTGATTTAAAAAGCAGGAAAAATTTTTATTAGTCATTGACATAGTTGTTTAAAAATTTCTATTAAAGGAATTTTTTCAAGATTTCTCTTCATGGCAAAATAAAAAAGAATTGTTGGTACAATCTGGAGAATATTTATGTCATGTATGTAAAGACATTATTACCAGAGACATCCAAAAGCGTATTAGTGAGATAAAGAACCGATGGGATAAATTATATTTAAAAGTAAGTACTACAGGCTTAGTTTATGTAATATGAATTAAAAGTATATCATAATCATAAATCTACTTTATTATACAATCAAATATATAATATGATGTGTATTAAAATTAATTTAATAATTTATAGATGGAAGTATGTAAATTTGTTTAATATAAGTATATATGAATTAGATGAAAAATATGTATAGCTTCAATATATATGTGAATAAAATATGCAAATAATATAATAATTTTGAAACAGTATTGCAACTCAGACAACTAAGTACAAAGTTACATTGAAAATCTAATGTGTTAGAATTTTATTTAAATTAAATAATAATCTACAACAATTTTGGACTATAGGTAATAAGTGACATGTCTGTATGTAATATGATTTAAGAACCTTTAATTTAATTAGTCTAACTAAAAAAGTTTTCAGCATAATGTTTGGTATTACGATGATAATACACAGAATTTACCATTTTTGATGCACAACTGATCTTGACAGAATTTAATATCCTATTATTCTCTGAATGTGAATAATTTTTAATGGAACTCAATATTTATTTATATTACTCTGTTGATTATTAAAAACATGTTAAATGTATCTTATTTGTATAAATAAGATGTTTATTTTTCTATTTGATTATGTATAAAAAATTAGGGTTGTTGAATGATTAAAAATTTTGAAATTCTATTTAAAAAAAAATGGATTTTTGTAATTTTATAAAAATTAAAAATTAATTTAATTAAGTTTTATTGATTTTTTTAAAAAATTTATTATTAAATTAAAGATAATTTAAATCATAAATAAGTTATAATCATGTCTTTTAGTCAGTTATTTATTTTACTTCTTCATTTATTATTTTATTAAATATGTAAACTATAAATTTTTAAGATAAAAGAATATGTGAATGCTGGTGAAACACTTTTGGTACGCAGAAAATTTCAGAGAGAATTGGAAGAATTGCAACAAAAACTGCAAGCAATTGAATTAATTTTAGGAACAACAGTACCATGCACACCATCTGAATTAAATAAATACTTTACAGAATTGAAGGTATTTATACATTTTATTAAATTTATATATTTTGAATCATCTATTACTTTTCAGTTATATTTTATGAATTTTTAATAATTTAGCATGTGTGGTTGATATTTTAAATAACATTATTTTTTTTTTTAAAACAATTTTGATGGATTCAAACTTTTTAGATCATTTCCTCCTGCTTCTTCCTTTATATTTTTATTACAGATGCTCTTGTACTTTTGCCTCTTGCAATCTTCATTCTTTTCACTGTTCCTTCACATACTGTCTCTCTATGTTCCTAATTCTTTGCTATCCTTTATCTTTATAAGAACGTTGTTCATACCTTCAATATTAGGAGATATCTTTGCATTTCTCAACTCATCATTCAGATTAACATCTAATGTTTGATTGAAAACACTAGGTTTTTTTTCAATTGAGAAGTATCTTCCTCCAATATAGGCTCATCATGATTCAACTTTTTACTTATTGCAATTTGGAGAATTGCTCATGATGCTTCTTAATGTGTAGAAAGCAATAAATGAACTTTGTTTCTTGTTTTTTATATGTCAAGAAGTATTATGAGCAATTCTCAAAATTATGTAAAATACTATTTATTATGACTTAAATATATAAATAAATCAAAGTTATTTGGTATCTATATAAACATTTTAACATTAGGTGCATATGAAAGAAATTTGTTATTTTAAAAAAAGATAAATGATACTTTTTAGTCAGAACTTTTATATCATTCTATTTTTTTAAAGTAAATTAAAGTAATGATTATGATATTCAAAAGTCATTTACTGATTTTGCTTTGTTATAAAAATGTAATTTTAATTTTACAGTTATTACTTTAATTGAAAATATTTTTATTTACAGAATTTACAGAAAGAGGCAGAAAACTGTGATATTTTGTATAACAACATAACAACAAAAGTTCAAACAATTATACGCACAATGCCACAACCAGAAGTGCAAACTCTGATGAATTTGTTGAAAAAGGTTTCATTTATACGTTTGAATTATATATATTCATATCTATATATATATTTTAAAATATTGATTTAGATTTAATTTTTAGGAAAAAGAACACATTGTAACAATTAAAGCAAAAATCTCATCTCGTCTACAAGCTATTCAGCAAATTTTAAATTCTCAGAATGCTTGGGAAAGTGGAATAAATGAAATTTATTTATGGTTGAATGAAGCAGAGAATTTAATATCTACATATGTTATTCCTGATTCTCAACAACAAATTGCAACGCAATTAGGAAAACATAAGGTATTTAATTTTTGTGTTAATTTGCAAGTATTTAAAATTAAATAAATGCAGTTGACAATCAGAAATTTATAGGTGTTCATGGAATATTTAGTCATTGTTTTTAAGATCAAATATTTAAATAAACTTGTTTAATAAAAAGTTCAAGAATTTAGCATTTAAAATAATAATAATTGTAAGAATTTTCTGTTATAGAAGTTAAATTAATAAGCAGGCTCTTGATTTACACTTATTTATTAATGAATAAACGGACTTGCCCATAGAAGGCGTACACATGTGACAAAGTATATACACAATTATATAATTTGATCTTTGTATCATAAAGGTAGAAACAAAGGGAATTTAAGAGAAATGATTTATAGCTTAACAAAAGTGGTATGACACCACCTTGTGACAAGATTTGAACTCTAACATTTTCTTTATTTATGTTACTTAATTTTTAAAAATAGTCTTATTCCAGAGAATTTAAAAAGTTATTCAAATATTAAATCAAAAATTTTATTTTTAATACTATTATTTGTATGTTTAATATACAAAAATACAGATATGCTAAAAAGACTCATCAATTAACTTATACATAGTAAAAAAACCATTAGTAAACTAGATATGGATTGCTAAAACATATAGCTATGCTCTGCTATATTATAATTTTCCATGTAGAAAAATTGTTTAGATATAGATTCAAATTATGTTATAGGTAAATTGTTAAATTTTCAATGATATTCAAAATCACAATGTACATTTTAATGTATAAAAGATTTACATGCACATTCAATTTTTCTGAAATTTAATGATTATATTAATGTCATACCATTGTTAAATATGCAAATGATAAATATGTAAAATTTCTGATTTCTAAAATTAATTATCAAATGTTTGATGATTTTTACTTGTTACTATAAAACTTTAGTCTTGTAAATAATTTTTTTGTTACTTGTAATATTATCATAAAAAAATCTATTATTATAGATAATAATTTAGAAGTATAAACCTACCAGTCGACCCCCCTATAACACTGTTGATTTTTCCGTTTTATATGAATTCCATTTTGTTCGAGTCACTTAGATTTTACAAACACATGTGCCAGGCTGTGAACGGCTCACGTATTTGTAAAATCTAAGTGACTCGTACAACATGGAATTCATATAAAACGGAAAAATCAACAGTGTTATAGGGGGGTCAACTGTAGAAAATTTACAAAAAATTTTCAGTGGACGAACTATAAAAGTGTGTCCATTCATACACCATCAGAAAATAACAATTTCATGACGGAGTCGACCTTTATTTGGAGTTGTCTCATCTGCCTTGACATGCAAAATGTTACAATCTTCCCTATGGCAGCAGCATAGACATTTATAAAAATTATACATTTAATAAAAACTAATTGTTCCAGTGAAAAACTTTTTTATTAAATATAGAAGTATATTATTAATGGTAATGTACTTTATATAATAAGTTATATTTGTAATAAATTATATTTCCACAAAAAAGTGTAAAGAAGAAATAGATTTTGAAAGAATGTAGTGTATTGAATAATAACAGAATGAGAAAAGACTGAATTATTTTCTATAGGAAATATGTTTAAAAATATGATAGAATAACACAAATCAAATATAGTTTAATTGTTAGTAAATGAAATTTGTTGTCAATAAAATTTATGATTAACTTCTCAAAATTTTTGATGATTTACGAAATTATTTAAAATTTTTTCAGACATTCTTTTCCAAAACTACTTATTATAAAAATATGATTGAGACAAAAAGAAAAATCATTTCTGATATTGTAGAACAAGCCACAAGATCTGGAGGAATTGATACATCTCATTTACAGCAGCAAATGACAGCACTAAGTACTAGGTTTGAGGTAATTATTTAAATGAATTATTTCAATAAAATTAATTTGTAAATTAGTTACATCAACATATTCATTTAATTAAATTATATTCTTCAAATAGAGTTGTGTAGCTCTATCACAACAATGGGAAGATGCAATGAAAGAAGCTGGATGTAGATGGCAGAAATTTTATGATAAGGAAAGAGCTTTAAAACAATGGCTCGATAATGCTGAAAATATAATTAATGAACCTATAACAGATCATCATCGTCTCGAAACTAGAAAGGTAAATAAGTTTTTACATTAGAAAATTTTTTAAGAATAAACATTGCAAATTCTTATAAAAATTCTTTGATGGTTGCTGGTTAATGTTAATACTAATGATTTTTGTAATCATTATATTCATACTTTAAATATGCATATTTAAAAATAAGAATATAATTTCTCTACAGTTCTAATATAAATTATTCCTTAAATATACATAGCTTTGTTAATAATTTAATCAGTGCCAAGTTGATAAATTTTTATATATTTTTTTCTTTAAAATAAAAAATTATTGAATTCAAATAACTTTTTAATAGGAAATTCTTTCTTAGATTATTGTAACTGTAAAAGTCTGAATAAATAATTTTCAGCTATAAAAAAATATGTGAACCAATGTTTGTTTTTTAATATCTAACTTTTAATTTTTGAATTTTGCTAACAAGTCTTTTGACAGAAAATTTTTATGACTTGTTTTTAATTGATTAAGATATCTTGTCTTTTAATTTATTTATTATTTTTGATTAATTTAAGTAAAGAGGAAATTAAAATTATTTATTTAATACAGTCAAATCCTATTGTTATATTATTGGTTTATGCAAAGTCTGTATTAATGCAAAGTAGTGTTGTAGTCCCTTAGACAATGTTAAGAAGTTTGATTAATACAAAATATCAATTAATACATAATACAAAGCATGTCATGGTTCCACAAATTCAATAACAATTACATTATGCCATTTAATACAAAGCACACTTCTAGCTTCCCTGAAGTCCCTGAGCCAAATTGGAAACACACAGGCCACAATGACCAAGGGCACGTCAATATTATTGTCATCATTGGTAATTAATCACATCAACAATGTTAACTTCAATTTAAAAATTTATTCTCTCTTATATTTGTTGCTTTTTATGCTGTGAAAATGCCAAATGATTAGTTAAGACAGTTGACATGTATGCAATGGAAATTGGAAGTTAATAGGATTAGGAAATTTTCAAATAAAAATCTGTAGTTTTAAGAAATAGATTTTATTTTTAGTTGCTTTAATAATGGAAATAATGAAACAACCAAATTACAATATTAAATACTGTAATCAGTTCATAATTTTAAAGTTAAAAACAAACTGTTTTTATTGAAATTCAATTAAATTTGTAAAATTATATATATATCCAGTCAGTTCTGGGATTTGATTTAGCAGCTATGTTTTCTTATTATATCTAGTAGCTTTAATCATCACTCTACTGACTCTAACTGATGGCAAAAAATGAGCATTGATTCTTTCTTCAAACCACCTGTATCTCAATAAAGTATGCTTGGAGCAATGTATAAGTTTATTTATTTGTTCAAGCACATTGAAATAAGATAAAATATAATGAAATAACTAGGAGAAAATTTGGCTTTTGCAATTTGACAGTTGATTTATCATAAAGTTTGCTTAATACAAACTTCAATAATACAAAGTGTCAATTTTTAAATCCCCTCCACTTTGTATTAATGGAGTTTGATTATATTTGCTTCAATAGAAGCATCAATCAATGCATTTTTTTAATAACTGTACATATATAATTAATAATAGTAATAACAACAACAGTAACCTAAAATAAGTTTTTAAGTTGTTATTGTCTTTACATATAACTTTTTACTTAATTTCTAAATCAAAATGTTATCATTTTTCATTTTATATAATTATTTTACAAATAAATTTTATTACATTTAATAAAATAATTTAAACATTTAAAATTTTTTTATTTTGTTTTATAAAGTAAGTTTTTTTAACTCTCTGCATGGATATTATATTTTTATATTAGAGTTACAAATAATTAGTTATTTAAAATTAGAAATATGTATAATGCAATATTTTCAATTACTATGAAATATATCTGAAGTTTTCGGTACTAAAAAATTTATTTTTAGGCCTTTTTGGAAAATGCAGATGGAAATCTCTTGAAAAGCTTTATCACTGCCAGTGAAGATGTTCTTGCTACACTTCCTGATAATGCAAAATCTTCTGTTATTGAAACTGTTAACAATTTACAAGAAAGGTGGAAGGTAGGAATATTCATCAGTTTTTTACTAAAATATAAAACAAACGAGCAATTATTTATTGTGACATTGTCACAATGCTGGACTGCAATTTTTAATCATAATTTTAATTTATTTAATTTAAAATATATCCAAGCAACCTCAAATTATTTAGTTGTGGCTTGCCCCTGTACATTATACCTTTCCATTAGCAATGGAATCGTGCAAGTCATCTATCTAGCTCCTTTCAGTGGAAAATTTTTTAATTGAAATAATGTGACTTTTGGTTTGCATTAGAACTTCATATATAGTTAATTGGGCCTCTTGCCCCTAAGCTTTCTATATTTGGTCTTGAATTTCATTTATCTAACATTATTCTTGAGATTAAGGAAAGACAGACTGACAGATGACACTGGGAATTTATAGGTCTACAATGTTTTCAAATTTTAGCCCAATTATAATAAATTATTTAATGCTGTTTATATAAGAATCAGTAGCCATTTACATATAAGTTTAATCATAAAATAGTGATACAACTTACCATTTTAGAAAATTTGTTAAAATTCCAGTAATCTTGTTATATGAATATGACATTTTTATTAATTTTCTGATTGTATTTGCTAAAAATATGATAGAATAACACAAATCAAATATAGTTTAATTGTTAGTAAATGAAATTTGTTGTCAATAAAATTTATGATTAACTTCTCAAAATTTTTGATGATTTACGAAATTATTTAAAATTTTTTCAGACATTCTTTTCCAAAACTACTTATTATAAAAATATGATTGAGACAAAAAGAAAAATCATTTCTGATATTGTAGAACAAGCCACAAGATCTGGAGGAATTGATACATCTCATTTACAGCAGCAAATGACAGCACTAAGTACTAGGTTTGAGGTAATTATTTAAATGAATTATTTCAATAAAATTAATTTGTAAATTAGTTACATCAACATATTCATTTAATTAAATTATATTCTTCAAATAGAGTTGTGTAGCTCTATCACAACAATGGGAAGATGCAATGAAAGAAGCTGGATGTAGATGGCAGAAATTTTATGATAAGGAAAGAGCTTTAAAACAATGGCTCGATAATGCTGAAAATATAATTAATGAACCTATAACAGATCATCATCGTCTCGAAACTAGAAAGGTAAATAAGTTTTTACATTAGAAAATTTTTTAAGAATAAACATTGCAAATTCTTATAAAAATTCTTTGATGGNGACTTGAAAGGTGTTTAATATATTAATATTACAGTTGTCAAATTTTTTTGTGATATTAGTTTTCATTCAAAAAATGAAATAGGAAGAAAGTAATGAATATTATAATTTGTATTTTGTAGACATTAACAAAATGTGTTTCTCAATATCTTCTGCAACAAGAATTTAAATTAGTGGAGCAAGAATTTTTACATCATTTACAAGAAGTTCAAAGAGAATTATCTTCTGAACAGCAGTGCATTGATCGTGGAGAAAAACACGAAGCTATTTTAAATCGTAACAAAGTAAATAATTTCGTTTTTTTTTTTCATTAACACATTATTACATTTTTGTAATTTGATTTATTTGTAATAGGACTTTTTTAATAATGGTCCAACGATTATTTCTATGCAAAAATGTCTTGAAGAGTTGCAAGGAATTTGTAACAAATATCATATTTCATTTCCTGGAGATTCTATTCTTGATAACTTTTTACAAAGGTGTCAAAAACAATATAAAGAAGCAACTGAAGAAGTAAATAAAATGCAACAGAAATTGTCTAAATTTAAGGATGAATGGAAAGAATATTGTAGAAGGTAAAATTATAAGTTTGTTTATAGTATAATTATAAAAAAAAAATGAAATTAATATTGATTTATTGTAGATAGAACCAATTTCTTTAAACAAATGATTTAATGTAACTAAAATAAATTTTTATTACAAAATATCAAATTATATATTTTCTTATATTAAGATTTAAATAGGGATAAAAAAAACAATTTAAATTTATTTAACAAAATTTTTGTTTCTATTCTTAAAGTATGAATATTTTAGTTTAAGTTGTGATTATTCCTTTAATATTAAATATTTTAAAATAATTTTATGTTTACAAAAAATATTTATTAAAGTAAAAAGTCCAGCAACAAGTTGCTTAACTATCCTGAAAACATTTAAAACTGCATGTGTGGTACCATCTGTTATGATATTCCAAAAATTTTTTTATATTTTTAATTATTATAAAATGGCAAAAAGCTTAATTTTGAGGGTAGGGATGGATTTTATGAAAAATTGTAAATGTTAATAATGAGTAAAATCGTCAAGTCTGACCCTACTTGAGATATGACATGACCTCTTTATCTCCCCACCCTTTGACCTTTAATCACCAAAATTTAATAGCATCGATTCCCTTAATACATAAACCTCTCTGCAAGATTTCAGAAATTTTTGACAAAAAACACTGAGAGGACGAACACACACGCACATACTAACACTCATAAATACAGAGAAAACCTCTGCATTTTTTTGCATTTCTCAATATTCCAAGGTTCTTTGAGTTAAAAAATGTAAAAATTTTGGGAGGCTATTTCTTGACCAATTGCCATATTTTCCCTCTATTATATATAACAGAGCCAGGAAAGTAAAAATTGTTGTTTCTTTCAAAATCATTCACTTTTAAGTAAATAAATACATTTTGCTTAAATTATGTATTATTTAAATAATATTAATAAACCCCTTTTTAAAATTATTGTTAAAATTTAGATTCAATGCCATGATAGAATGGATGGATGAAGTTGATAAAAATATATCAGCAATGATGAAAGATGTCTCAACTCTTTCTGAATTTGAAATGCTAAAAATAAAGTTTGAGGTATGCTCTTTTTTTATTATTGTAATTATTTCTGATAATCAATCTTGGAAATTATTTATTATGCTTTATGCTAAATTTATATACATGCCTTGTTATTTTGTTGCTGAAGACTTTGCTAACTAATCATAAACTGCATGAATTAAATAAATTGCAACATTTCGATATACAATATTTTATTATGACAAATATTATTTTTATTTATAATATTATGCAATGCTTTTTTTATTTCCTGATTCTAAATGCTTTTTAATAAATCTGAAATTATAATGCTGATTTTATTTTAAGTGATTTAATTAAATATTTATTTAGCTTTTCTGCAGCTTCCCCTTCAGTGATTTCTGGTGACTTTTATTTTCTTTCATTATTTTTTTATTTTTATTTTGCTGTGAATGCTTAAGTGTTAATTTCAATTATATTTTCTGTTCAGATTTGCAAATTTTTATTTTATTTTAAAATTGGTCTAATTTTAATTTACTTAACGGAAGACAGTTAATTTTCAATGTGTCTGGTTTATTAATTATAAGGTAATATTGATTTTAAACACATTAGTATATCATTGAAAGCTGTTTAGATGGAAACACGCAAAATATTTTAAGACAATTTAACTAGATATTTTCTCATAGTTTTTGGTTTACTAAATTTTTTTTAAATAGCTGGCTGGATGACTCAGGTGGATAAGTCATCAGCCTGCTTTGGGGATCCAGGGTCAAATTCAAGTAAGTCAAAAAAACCCAGGAATTTTTTTGGATTGGTCTATCTCTGTTGAGTTGAACCATGTCCCTCATCACCTGACTGCCTTGTTGTGGGCCTGACTGAACTTAATACGGGTATGAAAAAGCCCTCTTGGTGCCCATATGGCAGAAAGTGTTGGAAAAGATGATAAAAATAGTATATAATTGCTAAGAAATTATAATTTTAACTTTTAACATTCATCTACTCCAACTTTTTTTCAAATATTCTTTATCAATTGGTTAATATGTGAAAAGAAAAACAGTTGCATTGAAAATATCATAATTTAGTTACAGAATCAAAGGTATATGACATTTTTGTTTTAAATTAAGTTTTGATTATTAGAAGATTACATTTTAATTTTGTAATTAGAAATAAATAATTTGAATAGGCAAATTTAAAAGTTAACAATTATAACATCATTATAATAAAGGTATTTGTGACTGAGTTTTTCTTGCCTTTAGAAGAACTGAATTTTACAAAAGCTGTAATCTATGAACATGCAATTGACTGAATGATTTTATGAATATAGTAATAAATGTCACCTAATAATAAAAATAGCAATGACAGCAACTAAATGGCATGACATAAAACAAATTTATTTCATCTTCGCTAGAATTTAATATGGGAATAAAGTTGACGAATGATGTTGAATAGTAATCAAAAATTTTTAGTGAATAATCTTTAGATATTCAGATGTAAAACTTAAAATACAGGTATACTTCGAGTTACGTCATTCTTGATTATACGTCGCTTGTCAAAAAAATATATGGAAAAATAAAAACCAAGTTTAAGTAATTTTATTCAAATTTATGTCCATCTGCCACGAATATTGAAGTTGTAATATCACTCGAAAAGCGTTAAAGCACATAAAATCATACTAAAATATGAACAATTTACAGTAAATGTTAATATATTCATCATAAATCCTAGAGAACGAAACATGAAAACATCTTGACTGTGTTGTCGTCTTATTTAAGTGCTCAATATTGGTGTTTTCCATAGTAGTTCCAATATCTACCATTTGACGTATTTGTCAGCGCCACTTGATATTGGTAAATTTAATATAAATTAGTTTATTTTCTACTGTCACAAGATAATTTTAATAACTGTATTTGTTATTTAACCTTACAAAATCATCTTATTTTATAATGTCTTAGAGCAAACCACATTCATAAATAAAGAGTCCACAATGTACAGTACTGTAAACATCGCCAAATTGTAAACATATACATTCACAAGTATGTACTGTACTGTACATACATGAATTCATAAATTTAGATTACTTTTTCTGTACTATATTAAAAACTAAAATTTATTTGTTTGTAAGCTTAAAATAGATTCTTATTAACAATATATTATTAAAAATGTATTTATAAATAAAATACAGAACTGGGAATGGTTATTTATGGTTTAGCCTATTGACAAGTAAATTTGACTTATGTCGCCTCTCCTGGAACCAATTACCGACATAAGGCGAGGAATATTTGTATTGATATCTGATGTTTGATAGAAGTATCAAAAAAGAAAACTTTTTAGATTGTAATTTTTATTTTATCTTTATTGGATACTTTGTTGGTCAGTATTTTTGTCTTTTAGGAGAATAACTTTTTGCCAATTTTTCTAGTTATAAATATGACAGTCAGTCCCACTGTTGGCAGATTTTGACATTCAGCAAATGTTGTTTGAGACAACTTTTCATTAAGCCATTGGCTTTTGCCATAGAATCTATACTAATGAAAGTAAGGATGAAGAAAACTGATACTTTTGCTACTTTTGAGAAAACTATAAATTGTGAATACCCTTAATGACGATCAATTTTATTATTATAATCTAATCTGCAATTTTGATATATATGATATATGTTCAAAATTTTAAAGATCCAAAAATTATATGAGATAAATATCTGATTAAATTTTAACTCCTGTACCTAATTATATATATTTTTAATTAGTAAAATTTTATTTTATTGAATAATGATATCTTCAAAAAAATGTTCAGTCAGATGTTATTCTTAAAAATTGGAATATTTCAATTTTTTTTTTTAGAAATTAATTAGAAAATAATTTACTGAGATCAAAACTTGTCAAGATTTTTGTTTCTAAAACATCAAATAAATAGATTATCAAGAGGAAAAATCTGAAGAACTGTTAATAAAGAATATATATTAAATTTTTATTAATGCAGATGAATAATATAACAAACATTAATTACAAGTTCTATAGAAGAATTGTATTGTAAGAATATAAAATTCAATACAGCTTGAACCTCATACCAAATATCACATAAAAAGAAAGTAAAACAAATATACACCCACAACTGCTGTAAATGATTGGGCTATATTTGGGTATAATGATTATAAATTAGAAATTAATTTGGCACTAGAGTGAGGCATTAGGTGCCATCTTGTATTAAAATTAATAATTATAATATTTAATTAATTAATTAAGATTAAAGTGGAAGAAAAGAATTGGCCCGAAGCGGGACTTGAACCTGCAACTCCCGCTTACCGTGTGGATGTGTTGCCAGTTACGCTAACTGGACCTCGGAATCTAAATAAATTAATTAAATATTATAATTATTAATTTTAATACAAGATGGTGCCTAATGCCTCACTCTAGTGCCAAATTAATTTCCAATTTATAATCATTTTATCCAAATATAGCGATCATTTATGGCATTTGTGGGTGTATATTTGCTTAATATATCGGGTTTCGGTTGTGTATTTTTTGAAAGTAAAACATATATTTCCATTTATACAATAGTCTTGAAGAAAATTAACATGACTATATTAATATTTTGGTGTAAAGAATTTGTTGGTCCATTATTATTATTACTATATATAATAAATATAACATATTTTTCAATTAATTCATTACTATGCAAATGACTTCAGACAATTTTCTTCCTATAAATATTTATTTGAAAAATTTTAACAATTTGTCACCCAATTTATCTAAATTAAGTAAGTTAAAATACTAAATATCTTACATATGTTAAGGTATTTTAAACTGTATATGTGAATTAATGAATTATTATTGACTATTAAACTTTCATAGATAAAATCTTGATTTTCATGAAAATTATAATGTGATTCTGATTCTGTGAACAAGTTCTTAAAGTAAGGTTTTTGTGGAGGACATTTTAATAATACTTATACAGTAAGAACAAGAAGCAACTAATATAATGTGATTCTGTTGTAAATAATATTGCTATGAAAATTACTACATTAATTTCTTGCTAATGAATTGGACAATACGATCATAGCATGAAACGATGTCTTATAATGATAAAGAATTTATTAAAAAATTATTTAATCTGTGTTCAGAAACCAAATAAAATAAGTATTTATTTTCAGAGTAATTTTTAGCCATCAAATATCACCATTGATGTTTTTATAATAAGCTAAAATATTCTTTTAGTTAGCAGAAAATTATGATACCTTAAAAAATAGTTTAAAAGAAGATTTATAAAAAAAGAAAATAATGAGTTTAACAAAATTTTACATGAATTGACTCAGCAGACAGGAAAAATTAATATTTTTTTAAAAAACAACTTAAGTTTATATTGCAGGAGTACATAGAATCTTATCAACTTGATGCCAGTTTTATTATTACCAGTGTTTAGCCAATGTTATTAAATGTCATTTGGTTACATTGGTCATTAATTTGTCTTTCTGTATCTTTGAGAATCTTTAGAAGTTGCTATAATAATTTTAAGATAACATCTGAATGAATAAAAAAAAAAGAATAATTTTGTATATGTGTTTAAAATCAATCTTATTTTTACTATAATAGTTATATGAGATTAGATTCTTTGAATTAAAAATGCTTTTATCAAAGGAAATCTGCAATGAAGTAGACAGTCATCAAGAAGATCTGAATTGGCTGGTGAAGGAATTTAATATTTTATCATCTAAATTATCTAAAACTGAAACCAAAGAAGAAAAACAAAGACTAGATGCATTAACTGCTCGCTATAAAACACTTATTCCTGAAATTGAAGCAACAGTGGTAGTTACGGAGACTGTTTATAAATGTTTNTTATAATCATTTTATCCAAATATAGCGATCATTTATGGCATTTGTGGGTGTATATTTGCTTAATATATCGGGTTTCGGTTGTGTATTTTTTGAAAGTAAAACATATATTTCCATTTATACAATAGTCTTGAAGAAAATTAACATGACTATATTAATATTTTGGTGTAAAGAATTTGTTGGTCCATTATTATTATTACTATATATAATAAATATAACATATTTTTCAATTAATTCATTACTATGCAAATGACTTCAGACAATTTTCTTCCTATAAATATTTATTTGAAAAATTTTAACAATTTGTCACCCAATTTATCTAAATTAAGTAAGTTAAAATACTAAATATCTTACATATGTTAAGGTATTTTAAACTGTATATGTGAATTAATGAATTATTATTGACTATTAAACTTTCATAGATAAAATCTTGATTTTCATGAAAATTATAATGTGATTCTGATTCTGTGAACAAGTTCTTAAAGTAAGGTTTTTGTGGAGGACATTTTAATAATACTTATACAGTAAGAACAAGAAGCAACTAATATAATGTGATTCTGTTGTAAATAATATTGCTATGAAAATTACTACATTAATTTCTTGCTAATGAATTGGACAATACGATCATAGCATGAAACGATGTCTTATAATGATAAAGAATTTATTAAAAAATTATTTAATCTGTGTTCAGAAACCAAATAAAATAAGTATTTATTTTCAGAGTAATTTTTAGCCATCAAATATCACCATTGATGTTTTTATAATAAGCTAAAATATTCTTTTAGTTAGCAGAAAATTATGATACCTTAAAAAATAGTTTAAAAGAAGATTTATAAAAAAAGAAAATAATGAGTTTAACAAAATTTTACATGAATTGACTCAGCAGACAGGAAAAATTAATATTTTTTTAAAAAACAACTTAAGTTTATATTGCAGGAGTACATAGAATCTTATCAACTTGATGCCAGTTTTATTATTACCAGTGTTTAGCCAATGTTATTAAATGTCATTTGGTTACATTGGTCATTAATTTGTCTTTCTGTATCTTTGAGAATCTTTAGAAGTTGCTATAATAATTTTAAGATAACATCTGAATGAATAAAAAAAAAAGAATAATTTTGTATATGTGTTTAAAATCAATCTTATTTTTACTATAATAGTTATATGAGATTAGATTCTTTGAATTAAAAATGCTTTTATCAAAGGAAATCTGCAATGAAGTAGACAGTCATCAAGAAGATCTGAATTGGCTGGTGAAGGAATTTAATATTTTATCATCTAAATTATCTAAAACTGAAACCAAAGAAGAAAAACAAAGACTAGATGCATTAACTGCTCGCTATAAAACACTTATTCCTGAAATTGAAGCAACAGTGGTAGTTACGGAGACTGTTTATAAATGTTTCATCTATCGTGAAGAAGTGCAAGAAGTAACTAAATGGCTACATCAAATACAAGAAGCAACAGATAGCATTGAAAAAGTTCAATATGATAACAGGAAGAATTTACAAGATGCTATTGAACAACAGAAGGTAAGAGTACTGAATTTTTTATATTATGATACAATTATTTATAATATTGCCAGTAATTTTAAATTGTAATTTCTGTGTCTGTAATAACTAATTGAAATTTTAGTTTCAACTTTTTGTTATTTTTTTTAGTTTTTCCATATCCTAATAGTTTAAATAGTTAATCAAAAATTTATCTAATAATTTATTAGCTTTCTAATGTAAATTTATGTGATACTGTAAGCACTTGAATAGACCCACTGTGTGTCTATTGTTTAAAATCCATTTGGGGTATGGGCTTATTTTTTAAAATTACATTTTGCATGTGTTGGTGCACATAGACACAGATGTCATTAAATGAAAACTAAACAATAATTCTAAAAATGTAACACAAACAACAAGAAATATGACACAATAATTTACGTGGTTATAATTTTGAATAGGTTGTTTATACTGTAGTAATCTGTAACCAGGGTTGGGCTGTCGAGAGAGGAAGCTGGGAATTTTTCCTTGAATCTGGAGAAAATTTAAAGAAGTCTAGTTTTATTTTTAAACTAATTTTAACTAAAGAAAAATAAAATTGTTTAAAACTACTTTTTATTAATAAAAAAACATTCTGTGTGTTTCATTTGTTCAGAAAAAGGGTCCACTAAGGTGCTAAAGGATACATTAGGTTAGCCACAATAGTGTTCTTTATAAATAAAAAGCAATCATAGTGATTTTATTTTCTATTTGCAAAAATAATATTAATTTTATAGGGGTAGGAATTACTATGGACCTTTAAGTTTTCTCCTGGCCTTTCGAAACAATCCCCAGGTTCTGTCTGTATCTTAGAAATTGCAGTTTAATTGTGGTGTATTCGAGCCTGTAGTAAAATTTTAACCTGTGGATCAAATCGGGCACATATGGTATCAAGTTGATGATGATAAATTCTAATACTGAAAAGAAAATATGAAGCATTTTAATATGCAATTAATTACTGAAAATTAAAAGTGTTTAATTTTATTGTAAAATATTTCTCTATTAAAGACTTTATTTCTAGCAAAAGACTTTATTTGATGTATTTAATAAAGAATAAAAATATTTTAATTCATAATTTTATAAATTTTCTGAACAGATTCTCCTAAAACAATTGACTGATCACCAGTCAAATGTACAAGCCAGTGTACAGAAAGGAAGAGACTTACAAAAAGAACCAAATGCTCCTAAATTTATTCACTCTGATGTTAGTCAACTTGAAAGTACTTGGAGTGAAGTATTTAGTAAAACAGCAGGAAAACTGGATATGCTTCAAGTAAGTTTTACACATGCATATTTCTAAGCAACATTTAAATCTTTAAATAATAACTTACAGTAGATTCATTTACATTATCAGATGTAGAACTAATAAGTAAATACTTTAACTAATTTTGTTATATCAAAGTTAAACCTTTAAAGAAAGACAGCCTGAGAACAAAAGTGTAACTTGAAAAGCCTGGTTGAATTTGTACAGATATAAACATCTTAAGCTTGATAGTTATATATTAAAGTTAAACAATTGCCTGATTATATTGGGTTATGTTACTACTACTATTATTAATTAAATGCTAAGTAATTTGGAATTAGAGGCAGGTGTTAGGTGCTATCTCTTACTAAATTTAATAATTATAATTTAAATTAATATTTTAATTATAATTATTCTGGAGACAATGATTGGATGAAGGTCTTGGTCACGTAACTGGCAACATGACCACATGGTAGCTGGTGTTACAGGTTCAAGTCCTGCTTTGAGCCAATTCTTTTCTTCCAGAACTTTCTAAATTAATTATTAAAATATTAATGTAATTATAATTAAGCACCATCTCTTGCTAAATTTTATAATATTTGCTTCTAGTGTCAAATTACTTAGTGTTTAATTAATAATAGTAGTAGTAATATATCTCAATATAATAAGGCAGTCGTTTGGCTTTAATGGTTTATATTTGGAAATATTGTTTTCATTGTAATGTGAAACATACAGATAAATATATAAACATAATTTGATGATGTATTTGTAAAACAAATGTATACCAGTTGATAGATCAAGAACTTTGTTTGCTCATTTGCTCAAAAAAGTTTGTTTGCTCACAATGTCACCCTGCTAAACATTATGCAAAACACTTGAGCTTTGAATATTTGTGCACTGCAGACTCTAAGGATAACATTTGAAACTTCTCATCTGCAGTGTTAATTATACTTTTTGCATCACTGTATTTGTAGCATATTAAATTTACAACAGATTAAAATTAAATATGTATATTCTGATGTTTGTATTATTATATTTTTAGAATATTGAAAAATTATGGGAGCAGTATGAAGAAAGTAAATCAGAAATATTTAAAATTCTTCGTTTGGCTGAAGAAACTTTACAAGATACAGCAACTAAACCTTCTTCATCTACATTAGAAAAAAGTTTGGAAGTGAATCAGGTATGTTAAACACTGATGTAATTAATTTTAAGATATTATTTGTTTTTAATAAATTGTTATTACAGGATGTAATCAATCGACTGAAATATGACAGTGAAAATGTTTTACAAAGACTTTGCAAATTAAAAGACGATATCATCAAACAGTGTCCTAATAGTCGCCTTCGATTAGAAAAGGAAACAAGAGAGATAGAGAGTGAAGTAAGAAAAATTCTTAAAACGATTTCAGAACGTCTCGGATATTTAGAGCAAACAACAAGGAGATGGACAAATTTTAATGCTCGCATAGAAGAATTTATGCATTGGTTAGCTAAGGCACAAGAAATATTGAAAAAGATTGTAGCAGATGATATTTCTCCTAAAGAAAAAATTAAACTTTCAGAAGTTAGTACTTTTTTTATTATTATTATTTGAAGGGTTTAGGTGTAAAAGGTGATAACCCACATAAACTTGATTTTGAGGAAATTGCAAATAAAGATTTCTTTACTGTTTGTGCTTTAAATGGTAAAGTTTATACAACTTTACCATTTACAGCACAAACAGTAAAGAAATGTTTATTTGCAATTTTGACTGACTTTACCTTTCCTCTATGAGCATAAATTTACACTTCTGATCATTTCACACAGATGTTAAGTAGAGCAGTCTATCAGCAAGGATAACTTGAAAAGTGCTTTTATGGGTTATCACCTTTTACACCCAAATCCTTCATTTAAAATTATTTTTATATTTTAATAAATTTTTTACATGATTTTAGGATTAAATTTAAATGTATTAAATATGTTTTTGTACTTTTATATTTTTATTAGAATTTATTCATGGAAATAAAGCAGAAGAAACAAACATTATTAACTTTAGAACATGAAAGTCATGAGCTTGCTGTTGATCAGCCAAATAGTTCCACAATAGAGGAAATGTACTCAAAGTTAGTTACATTACGTCAACAATTATTAAATCTGGAAGACACAACTAATGTTCATAAACAGTTATTACATGAGAAATTAAAAACAATGGAACAAATAAAAGATTTTATTAATCAGGGAAGAGATGAAGTACAAAGAGCTGAGTCATATATAAAAGGAGGATTCCCCAAGTTAAACACTATACAAGAAGCTAAAGAAAAAAGGATAGAAATACAGGTAAATTATTTTTATTCAGTTGTTCAAGTTACTTTACATATATTTTGCTAGTACGTCTGTTCTGTTGTTTTAAATTTCCACAGTAACTTCTATTTTGATATATTCTCGTAATCTATATATATATAAAAATGGACGTGTGTGTCCCTATATTTCACTTTTCAGCCAAAACTACACATCGCACATGAATGGTGTTTGTATGTAGTAGTAGCCCCAAGTCTCCATTCGTGCACTATGGTGGTTCCGTCTCGATAGCTATAAGGTTGCGGGAGATATGGGCTTGAAAGTGGTTGAAAGTGGAAGATTTTCTATTTCGATTTTAAAAATTTTCGAATTCGTATTCGAATTCAAATTCGAATTGGTTCGATTATAGAACAATTGTAAACGTTCCAGAAAATTGATCAAATTGAAAATAGTTCGTTTGACTGGATGTAAAAATTCTCTAATTAGTCTGGAAACAGGGGACCTAATTCTTGCATTCTGTGAAAACGGGTAAGATTGGCTATAATGTAATTATCTTAATCTTCACTATCGTTACTTTTTG
>NW_019384440.1:723540-741979 GCF_000671375.1 Centruroides sculpturatus
GTTCTCTCCTGTACAGGTGTGATACCACACACGCTACACAAAAGCCTGGGAACATTACAATTGAGTAGAAATACATACATCACACTACAGAAGGCCACTATATTGAATACATGCCATATTGTTAGGAAATTCCTTAATACAGACGCTGACACACACATTTAATTTTAGTTTCGTTTTGGTTGCTATGCCTTGACTCTGGTCCGGCATAGTACACAGCCACCGGTGTGTACCGAGTATAACCCACTAAACACAACAATAATAATAATAATAAATGAATACAAATCTTTTATATAACCATTAATTATGGTTTAACATAAAAATATTGATCCTTTCTCACTTGATATCAAACACAGGTTGAACTTGAACCTTGTTAACACGAATAGTCAATTAATGAAAAAAATTATTTGTGCTGAAAGTAATTTGTATTATAAACAACATCATTATATGCATAAAAAATTATACTAAAAATTAGAAAATTCATATATTTTGGCTTTGCTGGCTAGATATGTTGGCTAGAACCACAGTGCTGCTACTGTGGTTCTAGCCAACATATCTAAACATTCAAACAATAAAATGTCTTCATATCTTCAGATCAATGTGCTGCTCCTGCTCAGTGCTGATACAGTGGAGAAGATAGGAACAATATTTGTTAGAATTTATCGACATTATTAGCCAAAAGACTCCATAAATATTTAACTACTATTTGTTTCTTTACTTTTATTTTTCTCATTTCTTTTTCTATCAGTTTGAGTCTGCTAGTAAAAAAGGATAAGAAAGGATTAAACTTACTTGCACAAGCTGCTGCAAGTTTTTTCAATTCTTTAATTTTTGATAACTTATCTTTTATTATCCTATATTTCATTGCCATTTCTGCTTTTTTAACTTGCTTAACTTCCACTTTGCACAAAATTTATAATTTTTCCCACATAAACAAATCTCTGAACTTTACAATGCATTTTGTACAATAACTAAAGTAATCTTTGTGATGAATGTTTAAGTTACATACAGTACTTTCTAGGGCTCCTCTACATAATTTTTCAATATCTACTGTATTAACACTTATTTGTATCTGTGGATAATTATTTATAAATTATGAATTACTGTCTGTTAAGTCATATGTAACCTAGTGTTTATGTGGAAAGATTTTCTCATACCCCATATAATCGAAAATGCTATGAAAAATAAAATTATCTCTAACAAATATGTTTTATATAACATCTGTAATCANAACTTAAGTTTATATTGCAGGAGTACATAGAATCTTATCAACTTGATGCCAGTTTTATTATTACCAGTGTTTAGCCAATGTTATTAAATGTCATTTGGTTACATTGGTCATTAATTTGTCTTTCTGTATCTTTGAGAATCTTTAGAAGTTGCTATAATAATTTTAAGATAACATCTGAATGAATAAAAAAAAAAGAATAATTTTGTATATGTGTTTAAAATCAATCTTATTTTTACTATAATAGTTATATGAGATTAGATTCTTTGAATTAAAAATGCTTTTATCAAAGGAAATCTGCAATGAAGTAGACAGTCATCAAGAAGATCTGAATTGGCTGGTGAAGGAATTTAATATTTTATCATCTAAATTATCTAAAACTGAAACCAAAGAAGAAAAACAAAGACTAGATGCATTAACTGCTCGCTATAAAACACTTATTCCTGAAATTGAAGCAACAGTGGTAGTTACGGAGACTGTTTATAAATGTTTCATCTATCGTGAAGAAGTGCAAGAAGTAACTAAATGGCTACATCAAATACAAGAAGCAACAGATAGCATTGAAAAAGTTCAATATGATAACAGGAAGAATTTACAAGATGCTATTGAACAACAGAAGGTAAGAGTACTGAATTTTTTATATTATGATACAATTATTTATAATATTGCCAGTAATTTTAAATTGTAATTTCTGTGTCTGTAATAACTAATTGAAATTTTAGTTTCAACTTTTTGTTATTTTTTTTAGTTTTTCCATATCCTAATAGTTTAAATAGTTAATCAAAGATTTATCTAATAATTTATTAGCTTTCTAATGTAAATTTATGTGATACTGTAAGCACTTGAATAGACCCACTGTGTGTCTATTGTTTAAAATCCATTTGGGGTATGGGCTTATTTTTTAAAATTACATTTTGCATGTGTTGGTGCACATAGACACAGATGTCATTAAATGAAAACTAAACAATAATTCTAAAAATGTAACACAAACAACAAGAAATATGACACAATAATTTACGTGGTTATAATTTTGAATAGGTTGTTTATACTGTAGTAATCTGTAACCAGGGTTGGGCTGTCGAGAGAGGAAGCTGGGAATTTTTCCTTGAATCTGGAGAAAATTTAAAGAAGTCTAGTTTTATTTTTAAACTAATTTTAACTAAAGAAAAATAAAATTGTTTAAAACTACTTTTTATTAATAAAAAAACATTCTGTGTGTTTCATTTGTTCAGAAAAAGGGTCCACTAAGGTGCTAAAGGATACATTAGGTTAGCCACAATAGTGTTCTTTATAAATAAAAAGCAATCATAGTGATTTTATTTTCTATTTGCAAAAATAATATTAATTTTATAGGGGTAGGAATTACTATGGACCTTTAAGTTTTCTCCTGGCCTTTCGAAACAATCCCCAGGTTCTGTCTGTATCTTAGAAATTGCAGTTTAATTGTGGTGTATTCGAGCCTGTAGTAAAATTTTAACCTGTGGATCAAATCGGGCACATATGGTATCAAGTTGATGATGATAAATTCTAATACTGAAAAGAAAATATGAAGCATTTTAATATGCAATTAATTACTGAAAATTAAAAGTGTTTAATTTTATTGTAAAATATTTCTCTATTAAAGACTTTATTTCTAGCAAAAGACTTTATTTGATGTATTTAATAAAGAATAAAAATATTTTAATTCATAATTTTATAAATTTTCTGAACAGATTCTCCTAAAACAATTGACTGATCACCAGTCAAATGTACAAGCCAGTGTACAGAAAGGAAGAGACTTACAAAAAGAACCAAATGCTCCTAAATTTATTCACTCTGATGTTAGTCAACTTGAAAGTACTTGGAGTGAAGTATTTAGTAAAACAGCAGGAAAACTGGATATGCTTCAAGTAAGTTTTACACATGCATATTTCTAAGCAACATTTAAATCTTTAAATAATAACTTACAGTAGATTCATTTACATTATCAGATGTAGAACTAATAAGTAAATACTTTAACTAATTTTGTTATATCAAAGTTAAACCTTTAAAGAAAGACAGCCTGAGAACAAAAGTGTAACTTGAAAAGCCTGGTTGAATTTGTACAGATATAAACATCTTAAGCTTGATAGTTATATATTAAAGTTAAACAATTGCCTGATTATATTGGGTTATGTTACTACTACTATTATTAATTAAATGCTAAGTAATTTGGAATTAGAGGCAGGTGTTAGGTGCTATCTCTTACTAAATTTAATAATTATAATTTAAATTAATATTTTAATTATAATTATTCTGGAGACAATGATTGGATGAAGGTCTTGGTCACGTAACTGGCAACATGACCACATGGTAGCTGGTGTTACAGGTTCAAGTCCTGCTTTGAGCCAATTCTTTTCTTCCAGAACTTTCTAAATTAATTATTAAAATATTAATGTAATTATAATTAAGCACCATCTCTTGCTAAATTTTATAATATTTGCTTCTAGTGTCAAATTACTTAGTGTTTAATTAATAATAGTAGTAGTAATATATCTCAATATAATAAGGCAGTCGTTTGGCTTTAATGGTTTATATTTGGAAATATTGTTTTCATTGTAATGTGAAACATACAGATAAATATATAAACATAATTTGATGATGTATTTGTAAAACAAATGTATACCAGTTGATAGATCAAGAACTTTGTTTGCTCATTTGCTCAAAAAAGTTTGTTTGCTCACAATGTCACCCTGCTAAACATTATGCAAAACACTTGAGCTTTGAATATTTGTGCACTGCAGACTCTAAGGATAACATTTGAAACTTCTCATCTGCAGTGTTAATTATACTTTTTGCATCACTGTATTTGTAGCATATTAAATTTACAACAGATTAAAATTAAATATGTATATTCTGATGTTTGTATTATTATATTTTTAGAATATTGAAAAATTATGGGAGCAGTATGAAGAAAGTAAATCAGAAATATTTAAAATTCTTCGTTTGGCTGAAGAAACTTTACAAGATACAGCAACTAAACCTTCTTCATCTACATTAGAAAAAAGTTTGGAAGTGAATCAGGTATGTTAAACACTGATGTAATTAATTTTAAGATATTATTTGTTTTTAATAAATTGTTATTACAGGATGTAATCAATCGACTGAAATATGACAGTGAAAATGTTTTACAAAGACTTTGCAAATTAAAAGACGATATCATCAAACAGTGTCCTAATAGTCGCCTTCGATTAGAAAAGGAAACAAGAGAGATAGAGAGTGAAGTAAGAAAAATTCTTAAAACGATTTCAGAACGTCTCGGATATTTAGAGCAAACAACAAGGAGATGGACAAATTTTAATGCTCGCATAGAAGAATTTATGCATTGGTTAGCTAAGGCACAAGAAATATTGAAAAAGATTGTAGCAGATGATATTTCTCCTAAAGAAAAAATTAAACTTTCAGAAGTTAGTACTTTTTTTATTATTATTATTTGAAGGGTTTAGGTGTAAAAGGTGATAACCCACATAAACTTGATTTTGAGGAAATTGCAAATAAAGATTTCTTTACTGTTTGTGCTTTAAATGGTAAAGTTTATACAACTTTACCATTTACAGCACAAACAGTAAAGAAATGTTTATTTGCAATTTTGACTGACTTTACCTTTCCTCTATGAGCATAAATTTACACTTCTGATCATTTCACACAGATGTTAAGTAGAGCAGTCTATCAGCAAGGATAACTTGAAAAGTGCTTTTATGGGTTATCACCTTTTACACCCAAATCCTTCATTTAAAATTATTTTTATATTTTAATAAATTTTTTACATGATTTTAGGATTAAATTTAAATGTATTAAATATGTTTTTGTACTTTTATATTTTTATTAGAATTTATTCATGGAAATAAAGCAGAAGAAACAAACATTATTAACTTTAGAACATGAAAGTCATGAGCTTGCTGTTGATCAGCCAAATAGTTCCACAATAGAGGAAATGTACTCAAAGTTAGTTACATTACGTCAACAATTATTAAATCTGGAAGACACAACTAATGTTCATAAACAGTTATTACATGAGAAATTAAAAACAATGGAACAAATAAAAGATTTTATTAATCAGGGAAGAGATGAAGTACAAAGAGCTGAGTCATATATAAAAGGAGGATTCCCCAAGTTAAACACTATACAAGAAGCTAAAGAAAAAAGGATAGAAATACAGGTAAATTATTTTTATTCAGTTGTTCAAGTTACTTTACATATATTTTGCTAGTACGTCTGTTCTGTTGTTTTAAATTTCCACAGTAACTTCTATTTTGATATATTCTCGTAATCTATATATATATAAAAATGGACGTGTGTGTCCCTATATTTCACTTTTCAGCCAAAACTACACATCGCACATGAATGGTGTTTGTATGTAGTAGTAGCCCCAAGTCTCCATTCGTGCACTATGGTGGTTCCGTCTCGATNTTTAAAACTGCATGTGTGGTACCATCTGTTATGATATTCCAAAAATTTTTTTATATTTTTAATTATTATAAAATGGCAAAAAGCTTAATTTTGAGGGTAGGGATGGATTTTATGAAAAATTGTAAATGTTAATAATGAGTAAAATCGTCAAGTCTGACCCTACTTGAGATATGACATGACCTCTTTATCTCCCCACCCTTTGACCTTTAATCACCAAAATTTAATAGCATCGATTCCCTTAATACATAAACCTCTCTGCAAGATTTCAGAAATTTTTGACAAAAAACACTGAGAGGACGAACACACACGCACATACTAACACTCATAAATACAGAGAAAACCTCTGCATTTTTTTGCATTTCTCAATATTCCAAGGTTCTTTGAGTTAAAAAATGTAAAAATTTTGGGAGGCTATTTCTTGACCAATTGCCATATTTTCCCTCTATTATATATAACAGAGCCAGGAAAGTAAAAATTGTTGTTTCTTTCAAAATCATTCACTTTTAAGTAAATAAATACATTTTGCTTAAATTATGTATTATTTAAATAATATTAATAAACCCCTTTTTAAAATTATTGTTAAAATTTAGATTCAATGCCATGATAGAATGGATGGATGAAGTTGATAAAAATATATCAGCAATGATGAAAGATGTCTCAACTCTTTCTGAATTTGAAATGCTAAAAATAAAGTTTGAGGTATGCTCTTTTTTTATTATTGTAATTATTTCTGATAATCAATCTTGGAAATTATTTATTATGCTTTATGCTAAATTTATATACATGCCTTGTTATTTTGTTGCTGAAGACTTTGCTAACTAATCATAAACTGCATGAATTAAATAAATTGCAACATTTCGATATACAATATTTTATTATGACAAATATTATTTTTATTTATAATATTATGCAATGCTTTTTTTATTTCCTGATTCTAAATGCTTTTTAATAAATCTGAAATTATAATGCTGATTTTATTTTAAGTGATTTAATTAAATATTTATTTAGCTTTTCTGCAGCTTCCCCTTCAGTGATTTCTGGTGACTTTTATTTTCTTTCATTATTTTTTTATTTTTATTTTGCTGTGAATGCTTAAGTGTTAATTTCAATTATATTTTCTGTTCAGATTTGCAAATTTTTATTTTATTTTAAAATTGGTCTAATTTTAATTTACTTAACGGAAGACAGTTAATTTTCAATGTGTCTGGTTTATTAANTGTTAAAAAATTAAATTTAATTAAAAATGATTTCTGATCCAGAAATTAAAATTTATCTTTTCTTATTTTTTCAGAGATTTGCTCAGAGATGTCATTCTAAAATATCAGAATTATTAGAAAAAGAAAGAGATATGGAAAAAGAGCATACCGATAGTTCTATGTTCAGTGATTTATGCGACATTCAAGATCAATGGCAACAATTGCTCAATTCATCACAGAACTGGAATGAACAACTTGGAAAAATAATTGACCAGTGGGAATACATTGCATTTGAATTAAATGAGATAAATAAATGGACATCAAACACTGAACAGTTCATAAAGAATCAATGTGCTGCTCCCGTTCATAGTGTTGATACAATGGAGAAGATAAAGGAACAATATAAAGTAAGTAATTTAACAATAACTAATTGAAATTTATTTAAGTTATAAATATAGTTAAAGAATTAAAATTTAAATAGTTATCGCTTTTTCATGTAACGTTATGTGAATGTTAGTTTGTTAGTTAGTTGTTGTTATAGAATGTTCATTAATTTAATATAAAAAATATTCACAAACCAGAAGAAACAATAAAATGCTTTCCTTCCAAATTGCCATTCTTCAATAACCTCAGGAACACAACAGTCTCTATGGGCAGAGTTGACCTTTAATTTGAGGCTACTCATCTGCCTCATTATGTAAAAATGTTAAAAAAAATTTTGCCATGACAGCACAATCACAATAAAAGTGTTTTAAAAAAGTAGTTCAATTAATACATTCATTAATGGATGTAGAAAGTTGTTTTATTGTTTCTTCTGATTTATGAATATTTTTTATATTTATTATTGTCCTTGACCATTTCATTTATTAATTATTGTTATTTAATATTTTTGTCATAATAATACAGTGAACTCTTATATAATGTGTTTCCCTAAACATGAATTCATGTCACATAATGGAAAAATTGCAGTAGTACTCATACAAAATTGTAATTTTGTTGTTAAGAGGTATACATTTTTTTCTTCAACTTCTAGGCCTAGGTTTAAACTTGCATAAAATCATCTTACAATGCATGTCTTGATAACACAATTTTTTAATATGTGAAACATATCCCCCACATTGTATTGGACTCTGCTGTATGCATCAGTATGTTAATAAAAAGAAATAATTTTTAAAATAAATAATTATTAATAACATAGAAAACAAGATAATTCCATCTTAGATATGTTTATTAAATAAGGTATGAAATGATAATGACATTGATATGTACAGTACAGATCGAACTTCATTGAAGTAATTAATCTGTGACCTGATAGATTTTTCATTTGTAAAAGTTTAAGGATATATTTAATTATAAGGTCGTGCTAACAAATGTTTTGTAATTTGTAATAATTATATATTGTAGATTGATTAAAATTGAAAGAGTTAAAATTTTTACATATACACTTTGTTGCAAAAAGTCAATACACCTTAAAGCCAGTGGTAATCAAATTCGGTACATTGAATGGTGGTGAAAAAATAATAATAATATCATACCACAAGAATACATCATCGAAAAACAGTTTAATCACAAATGTAAACCAAAAATTGGTAAACCTAGTCAGGCAATTAATGCAAACTGATCAATGTTTAAGATGACTTTACAACTTATATTAATATTTAACAATTATGAAGAAACTTTTACAATGTTATATTCTTGTGCTGTAATGTTGTAATGAATTTTTTCACTATCATTAAACATGCAGAATATGATTACTATTCCATGCTGATTTTACAATGTATCAGTTTTCTTGCAAAAGAGTGTATGCAATATTCCTTTAATATCCCTGTATGTAATTTTTATTAGGATAGATATGTTCTTATCTTTTGTTTTTTTATTTTAAATTGTTTTTGAATTTTAATTTTTTTGATGATTTACTTTGTAAAATATTTTATTATCAACAATATAATAATGTATATTTTTTAAACTAATGCTTTAATCTGATTATGAGACATAAAATTCAACCTTAACCATCAAATCCATTTTATTAAATTAAATGTTTTCAGGCATCTCTGCAGCCATTATCAGGATATCTCATAATGGAATAGTAAGAACATAATATGAGCCATTTTTTCATATTATATATATTCTAATATTTACTTTGATATTTTAATATTGTAATTCAGTTTATATGTAATGTTCTATTATTCCATTATGAGATATCCTGATGATGGCTGCAGAGATGGTCGAAAATGTTTAATTTAAAAAAATGGATTTATTGGTTAAGGTTGAATTTTTGTCTCATAATATATTAATGTTTGAAAAATGCTTTAAAAAATAAAATTTTAATTTCAAAATGTAGATATACAGTATTTGTATTATTTGACATTATATTGTATTTTTGAATCAAACAAATAATGTTCACCTTTATGATGAAATTATCTCTAAAGATGTTCACATTTTTTTAAATAAAAATGGATTTTGCACATAAGATTATAGCTTTTTAAAGATTTATAGATTATATTCATATGGGAGTCAGATAATTGCATTACAACAGAACCTCAATTTAATGAACTAGTTTGAGCAAAGGGACATCTATTAAAGTTATATAATCTGTTATATAATAAAGTAGGTTTTCCAAATGTATGTATTAAAAAATCAACAAATTAGTTTATCTGTTTTTACTTACATAGACACATTTGTGAAATTAAAATTAAGAGCACTTTAATTTCACAGAAAAGTTTTCTATATGTATTATTGCTTATGTACTCACTGTAGTTCTGTGACTGTAATAAACAAATGTATGATCTAAATCAAATAAATAAACATTTTTTTGAAAATACACTTTATAAGCAGTGAGTCTTGGATTTGAAGAAAAAAAAAACCTGTTAATTTGATTACATACAAAAAGCATTTTAAAATTAACAGGGTGTTAATTTTCTTTTATGACATATGAACCAGAAATTTTGTCTGTTAAATTCGAAATCTGTTAATGTGAGGATTTACTATAATTACTGTATGAAATTAATGTCATTATTATTATTAAAAATAAAAATAAAGAGAACACTAAAACATTTTCAAATTCAAAAATTTTTTATAAATTAGTGTATATTTGTAAAATTTATGTTAATTACATAAATATTATTGTTTATTCATTTAGAAAATTACATCAGAAACATCAGAAAAGCAGTTAAAATTAGGAGAACTTCTAAAAGACTGTGATGCAATTGCAGCAAATCTCTCTCAGAAAGCAGCATCAGAACTTTATAATCAAATAAGTGACCTGAGAAAACGTTTGAATGAAATTAATGATAATCTTCGACAACATTTGATGAAATTATCATCTGCTATTAATCAGAGAGAAGAACTCATTAAAAAAATAAACAATTTTGATAATTGGATTAAAGATTTACAGCAAAACTCAAATAATTTGAATGATATTTTTGTTGATCAAATAGAAACAGTGTTGAAAAAACTAGAGGTATGTTTACAATTAATTTTTTTTAAAAAAAAAAGATCAAAAATTTTATTTAAAATAAAATGCACAAAGTTTTATTTAATACATTTTAGTTTAATATTAAAAGAAAAATTAAATCAAAATCTCATGTATTTAAAAATTTTCTTTTTTTATTCTTACAATTACATAGTTTTATTTTATTTCAAAGAGTAAAATAAAAAGATAGATGAAACTAATTGAGTTAAACAATGGTTAATTCAGTATTTAATTTAATTTTTAATTAATTAAATTAAATTTTAATTTTAATTAATAATAAAAGTAAAATAAAAATATACAAAACTATAGGATTTTTATGTGATTTTTTAAAATAATTATTTAAGTGTGATTAACTTAACAGATTTTGTGATGTTAAATATTTAGGAAATTTCATAATGAATTTCAAATTTCTTATTATTAAAACCTATATAAATCATTATTTCTTATTATTTTTATTTATTGTATAATATTTATTCCTTAGAATCTGAAAACTGAAAGTTTGTCCAAAAAATCAGAATTCAATATTATTTATAATGAAATGAAGAAAATTAATGAAACTTGCAGTCCTCAGGATTCTCAAATACTTACTTCTTCATATTCACAAATATCAGAGTCTTATCAAGCTATAGAAAATCAATTAGACTTCCAGCAGAAATTATTTCAGAAACTTCAAGAATTTCAGTTTTGGTATAGAGATATCGCAGAACAGTTGAAATTTATTTTACAGAAACTGGAAGGCAGACCATCACCATCAGAACTCAAAACAATCCAATCAGAAGTAGAAACTCTACAGAAGCAAATCAATCAAAAAACACCACAAGCACGCGAAATTGAAGAAATGATGAGGAGATGTAATCTAACATTGAGAGATAGAATATCGTCTTTACCTATTTCACTGATCGGACAGCTTAAAGATGCAGAAGGATTGCTTAAAAGAGCAACACTAACAATTCAGAAATACGAAGAAGAAATGGAACAAATTGGTAATCAATGGACAGAATTTAATCAAATGTTAGAATCAATTAGTAAATGGATTCAGTTGTTAGAAACTAGATTACATGAAATGTTTCCAAGAAGTCAGACTCTAGAGGGTTTGACTGAAATGCTGGAAATGCTTTCAGTAAGTATTTTGATTTGGTTTTAGTTTTTTAAAAAATTGTTAAACTTTTAAAAAAATTTATAATGAGTCCATGACATTCTGATTTAGCATATTAAATCAGAATTTTAAATTAATTTGAATACATTTTGAAGCAAAAATGATATGAAATAATACATAATATATTAAAAATTATATCTGAAGATGATTTATTTTTTGAATTGTTACTTGTGAAAATAATGTGTCTTGCATTCTCTAATTAATGAAATCAATTAACATTTATAAACATGATTCAATAATTTTTAAAATACAGTCAAACTTCTAAACATCACTGATGGAAACATAAAAAAACAGCCATAGTTTGGAGATTATTGGGCTGCAATTTTTAAAAATTTAGACCTATAAATTTACACTGCTGTTCATCTGTCTGTTCTTTCTTAATCTTGAGAATGGAATTAGATAGATAAAAGTCAAGACCAGATATAGAAAGCTTAGGAGCAGGAACACTGATTAACTGTATACAAACTTCCAATTTGCACTGGAAATCATGTTTCAATTCAAAAATTTTTCCCTGAATGGAATTAGATAGATGACCTGCATGACTCTAATGTTAACAGGAAAAATATGATGTACAGGGGCAAGACACTACTAAAATTGAGAACAATGTGATGAAAAATTGCAGCTTGACTTGTTTTGTATGCATTTCAAAAAGAAATGTTATTGAGAATATAGCTGCCATTTAGAGATTGCTATTGTTGGAAGGTGGCTGTTATTTGAGGTTTGACTGTATTTATTTAAACAGTGATAAAGATATATTATTTTTAAATCATTATAAAATTCCAAAATACAGTAGAGCGTCGTTTATCCGAAAGTCAATTATCTGAAACGTCAATTATCCAAAAGAATTCCAGTTGGCAAATTTAAATTTTTGCAGTGCTGTGGCGCTGCAATATTTGGCTATGTCTTGGGCTTCTCAAATATTTTACGTTTTTGATACAAAATTAACTTCTGAAGTATAATTTTTTATTGTTTTTATATTTTTCAATACATTTATTTTGTTTGTACAAAATAAAAAAATAATTTTCAATGATACAATAGTCTTCGTTAGGCTTAACATCGACAAAAATTCAATGCGAAGCGACATGCAACAGAGAAAAATTTCAATGTGGGATAGGTTAATATATTTTTTCGTACATAATCGGTTATCTGAATATCAATTTTCTGAACAACTCCAGTCCCCAACTGATTCGGATAAATGACGTTCTGCTGTAATTAATAATATAATGTGTTATAAATGTATAAAAATATTAAGCTAGTTATATGATAAAGAGAAAAAATATGTAAAGAATATTTAACATTTTATTTTATCAGTTTTAGTATGTATTTATTAGTTTTTAAGTGAGGATTGCTGTTTAAGAAAAGATGTTTGTGATCTTAAACTATATATTATTTCCTTAAATAAACTATATTCAACTAAACTTAAACTTAATAATAATAATTTAGAATAAGATAATGTTGTTATTACTTTATATATTTACAATGCCATATATTTTGTAACTATAAATGTTCTTCATAAACAAGAATTCCTATTAAAAAATAAGAGCTATGCCTAAAGCTATATTTAAATACACAGTTTGACAAAAGTAACTGTACAGACACCAACTTATATTTTACTATACTATTTATGTTGACAATAATATAATTCAAGTTATAGCTTTTATCAATACCAGTTCATTAATTAAATTATATAATTGTATATTATTTTTTTTTAAATAAAATATTTATTGAAATTTCATAAAGTTAAAATTATTCAAATTATTATTAGGTAATGCAAGATGAGATTGCCCAACAACAAAACAAACAATTGAAATTGCATCAATTAGGGCGTTGGCTAATCGAATCAGATTCTTCTGCATTTTCAACCATACAAACTCAATTAACAACACTTGATAAAGATTGGGAGAGAGTGACATCTGCATTAAAACATAAAGAAAAGCTTCTTGCAAGCATCATTTCATTGTGGAAAGAATGTGCCAGTCTAAAACAACAACTTAGATCAGTTCTTCAGCAATTGCAAGATTCACTACAGGTTCCAAAACAGCCTCCTTGTGATATACTACAAGTCTCTAATCTCTTAGATAAAATAAAGGTATGTGTATATCATTAAATCCTAAGATTTTTCTTAATCAAATATATGTTTGGAAAATTATGGCAAGATCAAAAATTAATTCAAATAAATTATAAGTTAATTTTTAATTTTTATCTTATAACCTAAATTATAAGTGTTTTATCAACTTTTAGAATTTTTTGATGGTTTCTTGTTTAGCAATATTTGATGGTTTTATGTAAAGAACAAAAAATACAAAATTATTTTTTACTTTAGTAAATTTTTTGCATGTAATTAAAGAATAAATGTAAATAAACAGTTATTCATCTTTATTTCAGGACTTATTTTATTAAAATTTTCTTATAGAAATAGTAAATCTATAATACTTAAAATGAAATGTGATGTAATTTAGTTTATTTTAAATGTTACAAAAAATGAAATGTTAAAAAAATAATATAAGAGTATATTTTAGATTTTTTAATACAAATGCAAGCACAAAGTTGAAAGACAACTCAACTTTACTCTATTATTTACTGTTCTTTAGATGTAAAAAATAATAATAAACAGATTTGATATATACTGTATTTTGACGTGTATAAGTCACACTTTTTTTACTACTTTTTGGGGCTCAAAATCATGATGCGTCTTATATTCGACAGGTAACCATTTTTACAGTGAAATTATCTACAGTAGTGGTCCACTCTAGGGACCAACCTGTGCAGTGGTCTGTTAAGCAGATGGTCCCTCAACCGAATGGCTAGAGTACCTAGATCATTAGAGTAGTGATACACGAGTCATCGCCGTCATATTCTGTCGACTGTCATCACGTGACCTCTGGTTTACATTAAGAAATGACGATTATTTCAGTTTAATAAAGGTATCAATTCATCCATCCGTCATATTCTTAAATAAAAAAACGAATAAAATGCATCTTTAGACAATCCCATTAAAAAAGATTTTTTCAAAATTTTTTGTCTCAAAATAGGGGTGTGTCTTGTACTTGACAGCGACTTATACTCGTCAAAATATGGTACATTTAATGAAAAATGCATATTATGATTTATAATTTTCATGTTTATAAAAATTGGTGAAAAAATGCTTGAAAAATAAGGAAAATATATATTCGTATGGTTGTACAGGATCTGTGAAGAAATTAAATTTTTATTTGTATTTAGTCTTTAATTTTTCTTAAAAAAGGAATATTTCGTTATTTTTTCATAGAACATAGTTATTGTAATTTTTCCATATCACATAGTTTCTCAAAAAATAAATTATTGTCTTTCACTCAAGACAAATTATGCTTTGAACAGTTCCTAAAAGCTTACAGCAACTTGAATATAAGTGTCAAATAAAATATTGAAAGCTAGAAAGCTATTTTTTTATTCTCATTTTGATGTGATCTAATATATATGAAACTTTTTAAATTAAAATATAGAACATTTTATTCTAATTTTTCAAAACTTTTTTTCTTTTTAATGATTATTTTGTTAATTGTTTCATATAAAAGTACAAAGTAACAAATCCCAAAATATCATGACATAAATATTATTGGTTTTTTTTTCCTTATAAAGTTTTGAAAATAACCAAAAAATCCCAGTTTTCAAGGGCATTTACAAGAGCTTACCCCATCTGGAAAGTGTTAATAAAAATTTTTTTGTTTGTTTTTTTTCTTCTGATTTTGTATTATATTGGTTAAAAAAAGTTAAAAAACAAAACTTTTATCAGATTCTTATGGTAAGTGCACTCTAACCTTTACAACTCTAACCTGATTGATTACTTATGTTTTAACACACGACTCTTCTTCGATATCTCCGACAGACATTACGCTCAATTTTCTACCAACTTACTGCACTTACCTCCATTACTATGGCAACGCTCCTGCTCCTCCGTCAAGACTTTATAAGTTTAAGTGATTGTTGTTTTTACATAAACATAAGAATCTGATAAAAGTTTTGTTTTTTAACTATTAATAATATACACACAGTAGATTTTTCAGGACTGATAGCATAATATTCTAATATTACATTATTTCAAGAAGTTATTTAGAAAAATATCTCTAATGATGCTATGCATTTTTTTCTACAGTGAACTGTGTTTGTTACTGTTAATATATTCTCCATGTTCTTATTTGATATTTCTCACATAAGTCAAACAATTTTCACTCATAAAGAAATTAGCATTAGCTGATTAATCCTAATTTTATCCAATTCACAGGTTTTGTTTTTATTATTATTGTTTAATTTTATTTAATTAAAACTAAAAATAACAATAAGCAACTGGTAATGTGTTGTGTTCTTGCTATCATGTGCATATCAAGTAATAAAATGAACAATTTCAATTCTCACAATTAGTTACAGAATCATGCAGCTGGGCCTGGCCTACATTAGTTGAAAGTGATTTCACCACACATGAATTTTGTGCAATTAATTTCCATTTGGCTATATTGCAGATTCTAAGTGATGCATCATATAACCAGTACTCTATACACTTGCCCCTGATACTTTGTAAATTTCTGTGCACAACTAATGGTACATTCTTTTGAAAAACCTTGTATATAATAGACAACTATCCAATATATTTGTATTGCAAAGATTGGATAGATGTAGATATAACTGGAAATGCATCCACATTGTAAGCAGGAGTTGCTGGTTTGAGTCCTGTTCTAAGCAGATTCTTTTCTTCCATAATATTCTAAATTAAAAATTATTTTAATTTAATTTTAATTATTAAATTTACTAAGAGATGGCAGCTTAACTGCCTACTTCTCACCAAATTGATTTGTAGATAATTAGTTATTAATCTTAATAGAGCCAGGTAGATAATCTGGCAGATTGTTTGACCATATAACCATATAATTTTAGATATAAATTGTTATCATGTAAATTATTAAAATTGATAAATTTGAATTGATCTGATTTATCATATAATGGATATAATTTTATCACACATTTATAATTTTTACACAACGGAATATATATTCAGATAATAAACAAATTACTAAAATAAATTCAGTGAATGAATTATATTGTTAATTACAAAAATAAGGTACAATTCTGAATTTATGAAATACAACACTCTTAATTTTTATAGCAATAAATTATTAGAAAATCTTGTACACAAAAAAAAATACTGATAGAAATGAAAGATGAGTTCTAATAGTTAATTTACTTACTTCCTTATATTAATTATGGGCTAGCTTCCAAAGTTTATTTTCAAAATAAACTTTCATTGAATTTAAGTGATGTGTCAGTTGACATTTGAATTAAAATGTCTATTCATTTTACAGGATATTTGGCATAGAACACAACAAGCTCTATAGAAAGATTTTATAAACTACCAAAATAGTGCATAAACTTAATTTTTTAGAAGTCATAAAAACTCTTAAAGTAAAACATTTTTGAAGATTTATTGTTTGTCTTCAGAGTGCACCTTTTTTACAAATTGATTAAACAATTTAAACTACTTCTGAACATAAATTAGTTAGTTTATTTTGCTTAAATTTATACTTAGAAACTCTTAAAAGTGTTTAGTATATTTGTAAAAAAAAACGACTCTACTGAGAATGGAGAATAGTTTCAGTTGATTTCTAAATGCTTTTTGTAATTTTTTATGATTTCAGAAAATCTAATTTGTTCAAAATTGAATTATATTTATAATCTAATGTTTCTCAATGTATGACATATGGAAAAATATATAAGAGGTGCACAGTTTTATTGATGACACAATACAATAAAATAGAATATTTGAATATAGAATTTTTGTCTTTTTTTTTATTTATGGATTTGTCAGATAATTCTAGCTTTATCCAATTCACAAGCTTTAGCCATAACATATTTGTTTCACAATTATTAATCAAAACTGTACATAAATATTTTTATTTTAGTTTAATTAGAATTTAAAATAATTTTATCTTGCTGAGTTTGCCCACTTGGTTTAGCTAAAGATAATATAATAACTAAGAATATTGTTTAAATATTTAGATATATTTCAATGTTAAAGATTCCCTTTAATAAAAAATTTTTTCTATATAATAAAACTTAACAGATGTTATATTGAAATGTCTAATATTATGAATTTAATATCAAATAAATTTTGAAATTTTTACATGATAGCAACTTGTTACAACCATTTCAAAAATTTGATATTAAAAATCATAATAGTAACTGTTTCTGAGAAATTAAATATTTTAATATTATATTGACTTACTTAAACCAAATAACCCGAGCATTTATGTTCTATTATTGCAAACATTTTCGATGCCCCTTTTGGACTCTTCCTCAGGCTGTGTGTGAGGAAATTAAGTATTTTAATATTATAATCATATGAAAATTCAAAATTAAATTATTTTAAAATGTTTAGTATTGATTATAACCTTAAATATTAATTACACAAAAATTATATATGATTGTGTATGAATATATTTGTATACACATACAAACATAAAAATAGTTTTTTAATTTTAATTACAACAAATTTCAATTAATATATTCAAAATAGATAAGCAAGCCATTAACAGAAGAAAATTTATATTTTATTTTGTGATTCCGGATTAAAAGTTATTTCTGGAACATGAATCCATCTTAAAAGTTTATAAAAATAAGACTTTAGAGAATTTATAAATATTTATAAAAGTAATTTAAAAAAAATAACATTAAATGCTGTGTTGAGTAACACCATTTTTCTTCACAAGATTGAACTTGACCTTGATGTTCTGCAGATTCTTTCCAATGTGATAGTTAAGTATAGTGTTTAAGGAACAATGATGCTAAGGATCTTGACAGCTCATCTATTATATTGTCTATTGTCTTTTAATTTATTTAATCAGATGGTATTGCACTGCTATTATATATTCAGTTGAATGAACACTTAAGCTTAAAATTATTTATATATATTATATATATATATATATATATAT
>NW_019384440.1:745220-776614 GCF_000671375.1 Centruroides sculpturatus
AACACGTAATGCCGTTCTATCATTCGATGTTTTGAAAAATTCTTTCAAAACAAATGGTTAGTTTGACGATTTTTACCTGAAGAAGGACCCAGGAGGGGTCTGAAAACGTTAGTAATGTTAAATTTATTCACATTGGTTAAAGGTTTTGGAGGTTTCCTAATATTTAGTAAACTCCGGTGTGTACGTTATCATTTTGCTATATATATATATATATATATAGCATATAATATTTAAAAATAGCATATCTTGCATTAATGAACAAGATATTTCAATAAAATAATGAATTACCTTATAATAAATAAATAGTATTGGCTTTTGTGATTGTATGCTGATACAGCTACATACCAACAGACTGCCGAAATGTTTGTATACATATGCTGATACTTCTATTTGTTATAAGATATAACTGAAGACAGTAGAACAGGCAAATAGCACACAGATCAGCAACAGAGAATGGAGTGATAAACTGGATGTTATTAAAATACCTTTCAAATCACAAAACAACTTTTATTTTGATTCAAATATTTTTGAATAAGAAAATTTAACTTTTGTTGTGATTGAATAAATGGGAAAAACTTCTTTTCTGCTTATTCAATCTAGAATTTTTTATTTGGTTTTTTAGCTTAAAATAAAAATATTTTTCCAAACTTATATTCATTTATAGAATCTTTCAAAAATTCTTAATTCTATTCCTAAAATTTCTTATAGAAATATATCTAAGCATTTTGGAATATCACAATTACCTTTAGAGTTTATTGTACTAATAACATACATCAGAAAGAAGTTGAAATATTCTATCTCTTTAATTTAGAAAAAATATCTTAAAAGAAAGAAAACAGTCTTTAATTAACCATAGAAGTGCTATTTAACTTTATAAGAAAACTAAGGTTTGAATATTTAGAACTCAATTGCTTTTGAGCCTATCTGGCTCATCTTCAAGAGTTTAATTACTGCTAAAAGAACAGTATTAAATGCTAACATTCTAAATAGATTTAGAACATTATATTGCTGTTTTAGATGTAATTAAGCCCTTGAAAATGAGCCAGACAGACTTGAAAGTGCTTGGATTCTAAATATTTAAAAGTTCATTCCAATAAAATGTAGTTTTCTTATAATTTGAGTTTGAATTGGAGTTTTGAAAATTTCACTTATTTATCATTACATTCCTATTATCCTATTTATTATAATCATTCAAAGCATTTAAGGTTTATTCTTGAATGTATTATATACTTATTGTAACCATAGATATTGGGTACATTCCAGTATGAATCACTCTCAGCCAAAACTGATGCACCAGTGAATGATTTAATAAGCTTTTACTGGAATGTCTGGTAATTAACAAGATGGTAGAAGCAAATAGTGCTATATTGGCATTTGCAGATATATTTTGTTAAAACAACTTTGGGTTAAATGGGTAATACAGATGAGTAGTAAAAATGGTGTTAATAATATAACCATTGTGGTATCCATATTGCTCCATCAAGCTCATCATATCCACAGCCTGATGAGTGTGATGTACAGTACATCAGTCACTACACTGGTGAATATTGGAACACATTTTAGTACAATGCAGTTCATCTATGCACTGTTTGATGCATATTGAAATGTGCCCATTGTTATCAGTTATTTAATGTTACAGAATCATTCCAACGTCCCAAAACATGTAAATTAATCATAAAAATAATTAATAAATCATAAAATAATTAAAAAAATATATAACTTTAACATCCTTTTGAAGTTAGAATTTCTATTATTTGTAGTCTAATTTACTTATCTTGTTTAATATTAACAGTCAGTTATTATTATAACTGTAGGGACATCCCAAAATGATTACAATAAGTGGATTCTACTGTTATTAAATTTAGGGTTGATTGAATTAAGAGGAACAGCTTATATAACGTCTTCAGGCAACCATTTAACCACACCATAATATTACTTAGAAGGGAAAGTTAATTTCTCCTTTTATTATTCTTACTCTTACTATTCTTATCAGGGGTGCCCATACATTGGGGCACATGCTTCCATTTGTCATTGGGTTGCCCTTTTCTTAATCTCTAAGGGAGCTCTATGGCTTCATTTCATTTTTAAATTAGTTACTCATTTTTATCACAGAAAACTTTTTTCTGATGACAAAATTAAAGTCTTTGTTATTAACTGAAAATTTGTTCTAGTGGGTTGTGATTGTTCAGTTGAGTCAACAGTGAAAGGGAAGTTGACTTCCATCAGAACTGTCCACAATAATTTACATAACAGTAAAATTATAACATTTTTAAAAAATTGTAGAAAGGCATTGTAAACATGTTTTATTTTTCTCTGAAAAAATTTAAAAAAAGATAATAATAATCAGTTACAACTTAATGTTGTATATAAACAGAAAAAGTTTTGTAAATTGCCACAAGTTTGTATGTAATGAAATTAAATTTCTGTGCTTATAGCTAAAGATATATGATATTGTTATTATTTTTATTAATATTAAGACTTGAATTTTTATTAATAATATATAATACAATTTATAATAATGTTTTATAATACAGATTGCAAATGAATTGAAATCACAGTGCAGAAGTATGGATGTTTATACACAGAAGACAAAGGAATTAATAGAGAAATTGTCTTCTCTGAATAATTTTGACACAGCTTCTCTTGAACAAGAAAAAGATGATTTACTGAAGCAGTGGCATAATTTATCAGATGCAGTTTTAAACAGATATCAAAATTTGGAATCACAAGTAGTATTGTGGAAACAAATAGAAGCTGCAAAAGAAGAAATTATGACTTGGCTGATTGATATTTGTTCTCTAATGAATAACCAATTAGAAAATTTTGCCAACAAGCAAAAAGCTGAAACAGTTTTAGAAAAATATAAGGTTAGTTTTTTTATATAATTAAATAATTTTAAATTAATAAATTTAAATTCAGATTGATTTTTTATAATTAAAATAGCATTAATATTATAACAAACATCGCAAAGCCCAATAAGTACTGTATATAGAAACATCACCAAATGATTGCCTAAATAATCGGGCTATAATTCCGCTAATTTTAAATAATTAATACAAATTACTTTGTATTAATTATTTAAAATTAGCGGAATTATAGCCCAATTATTTAGGCGATAATTTGGTGATGTTTCTATAGCATTAATGCTATCATATTGAATTCTATATTGACAATTCTATTAATGTATAGAAAATATCAAACAAGTACATGTATTTATTTTTATTTGAGATGTATTTTGGACTTTAGGATTATTTTTTGGCCTGTACGGAAATTGAATGGCTTGTCTGGAGTGGAGTGACCTACAATACTTGATTATTAAACAAAGCTTATTCTGACTAAACAATATATATTTTTTAAACTATTAATTTCATATTTTAATCATAACCAAAAATTTTATATTTATTTATTAATTATTTTATAATTCTTAATTATCTTAAAATAGTGTTTATGTATTTACAATTTTTGATACAGTTTATAGATTACAAAATATTTGCCCACATAAGATTCTTGTCAAACAGTTTTGCTTTGAATTCCATTCTAACTCTTAATAGCTCTGTAGTTAATAAATGTATTTTAATTTTTGTTGGAATACATTATTTTGAAATGGTAAAAATAAAATATACAGCAGAACCTCGATTATCCGGATTAATTGAGGATGAAGGTAGTCCGGATAGGAAAAAATTTGGATAATCGAAACAAATACTTTAATTTGTCTTTTAATGATAATACAATACGTTTTCTTTTTGATGACATATCGGTAATATTAAAAGTAAATACTGTATTTAAATTGTGATCAAATTTTCAAGAAACAAACGTTCGTATTGAATTTGGACTACTACTGACTAACGCTAACAGACTACCTATTGTTTAAAAGGCCCTCTGGTGGCGCAAGAAGACGGATTTTATAAAATAAAAAGCAGTTGAAACTGCATTTTTATGAATAAAAATTTGACCAACTATTTATCGTTTTATGACCAGTGAAATTTTTTTGTCGTGTTTGTGGCTTTTAAGTAATGCATAAACCTTCGAAATGTGAGGCCCTTCAGACTGCGAGGCATAGGCGGTGGCCCATGTTGCTCATTCCTTATGTCGCCCTTGGTCATAGAAATGATGTAATTTGAAAATAAAATTATTTATAAATATGTATGTCAAGTTATATTTTTATTACGACGCAAAATATATTTAAGAGTTTACGGCCACTGTGCCGGGTGAGATGTTGTTGAAACAAAAAAAGTTATGCATTCCATCACATACATAAACAGTATCATAATTCACCAAGTGCAAATCAGCAAATTTGTAAAATTTTTGTTTATTTTGAACAATCTGGATAATCGAAAATCCGGATAATAGAGGTTCGGATAATCGAGGTTCTACTGTATATCATTTGTTTGGAAGAAAAGCATTACAACTCAAAAATCATTTTTTTGTTTTTGTTTTTTCATAAAACAATTCCAAAGTAGCTGTAATTTTTCATATAAAATACAGCTATTGTGGAATAAAAAAAATTACAAATAAGCTATTTTTTTATAAAACAAATCATTTACATATATAAACATCTTTCAGAATATTCTAAATTATTTAATATATATTAATTTAATCATAATTATTAAATTTAATAAGAGATGGCACCTAATGCCTACCTGTAGTGCCAAATTATGTAATATATAATCATTAATAGTAGTGGTAAAGTAGTCTGTAAATCTGGCAAACATTTGTCTTATAACAAATTGTTTTATGAAAAAATAAAAATTGGTGATTTTTGGATTGTAATGCTCTTTTTCCAAATGAATGAAATTATGTACTAGGAATATAGTAATTATTGTTGTGTTATTTATAAGTAGACTTTGCATATTTAAAATATGTGAATGTTACAAAGAAAAAAACAATACCTGTTTTTTCCTATATATTAAAAGAATTGTCTATTTGAAGTTTGGAAATACATAAAAAAAAAAGAAAGAAAAAAACTCAAAATTATTTAATTATTTTTATATTTTGTACTCATTAGAATAATAATAAATCTATATCCGTAAATATCAAAAGTAATCAAATATGAATCATACATTTAATGGTTATTTAATTGTTTAAGAAATTGAAAATGTTTATTAGATTATTAAAAAATTTATAATTGATTAATTTTATTAATTTATTATTATTATTTTGGTCAAACTCCATTATTAGTTTTTAAAATATTTGTTTAGTCAAATATATTTTTAGTTTGGTTTAGTCAGTATATTTTCTTTAGCAGCTGATATATGATAACTTCATATTTATTTAAAAACTTTCTATAAAAATAATTGGAAGCATAGAAACAAAAACTTGATTTTTACATTTTAACAAATTTTTAATTTAATTTAACCTATTTTAACTATGTATTTGGATTATGGTGAAAGGAAATGTATTCATATATAATATATTTAAATTATATTATTAAAATACATTAGTTTAACAGTTTAAAAGTGCAAAAAAATTTCCTATTGGTATATTCGTAACAGAACTTGTTAAGTAATTGATTATAACAGAAAATCTGTTCTATAATAATTGCTACAAAAATAACTTTTTAATTAAATTAAAATTTATCTGAATATATATAGTAGATAATAAATCATTGTATATTATTTTGTAAACAGAAATAATACACAAAATTAAACTTTTCAGATAAAAAGTATGTGTTATAATCATGAGTTAAGATTAAAAAAGTAAAATAGCATCACATATAAAAATTTGAAAAGCTAAAGAAATTAATGTGAAATATGAGAGTAATGAATTAATGAAGAAAAAATCCTAAAAAGTTTGTAAGACTAAACTTTGAGTGAAGAAATGTTGGCTAATTGGGGCAAAGTTAGATTTCTAAAATACTTCTTGATTTTTTCTAGGACAGACTCAACTTTTAGATATTTCATTAATTATATTTTAATCAGTTTTTTAATTTGTCTTGGTTAACTGACAGGAAAAAATATTTTACAGTATTTTTATTAAGAATTTTTTATTAGGATGCAATTTCAAAAAAACTGTAGACCTAAAAATTTCTACTGCTGTCTGTCTCTTTGTCCTTTCTTAACCTCAAGGATGGAATTAGATACATGAAAGTTGGATAGGGAAAGCTTAAGGGCAGGAGGCCTCAATTAACTGTATATGAACTTCTAGTTTGCACTGGAACTTGTGTTATTTCAATTAAAAAATATTCTCCTAAAAGCAGTTATATAGATGACTGGTATGACTCTGTTGCTAGCAGGAAAAATATGATGTACAGGAGCAAGACACTACTAATTTTAGGTGGCGAGCAGATATTTTAAATTAAATAAATAAAAAATATGTTTAAAAATTGCAGCTGGCATTGTGATGATGCCACAATAAATAATTGCTCATTTGTTTTAAATTTTAATTGTATTATTGATACTTTGTAACAATGTTAGTTTATATTATTTTGATATTTAAATATGTAGCTAACCTACAAAAAGAAAATTAATATTGTACAGTACCTTAATGATAAAATGAAAAAGTAATTTTTGGATTTTTATACAAATAAAATTACTTTCAGTAAAAATATAGTTAATAAATCATAAAAATATTGTTCGTAGATTTATTTTACAGTAAATACACAGCTGAAGTTCAACAAATTTTGGGAGAAAAAATTTGTAAATATGCAATGAGATAAGATTTTATATACTGTGAATTCCTATATAACGTGCTCCCCTGTAATGCAAATTTATATAACGTGATGAAAAAATTGCGACTTAGTAAAAATTCTAATTTTGCCGTCCAAAGGTGTACATTTTCTTCTTTAACTTCTAGGTCTGATAATGCATGACTTGATAATGCGATTTCCTATAATATAGAACATATCCCCTGTATTGTATGGGACTCTGCTGTAATATAATAATAAAACAAAAAGGTATACCCAATACATATGATTTATAATCCAAGTATATAATTAAATTTGAAAANTGTCAGCCAATTGCAAAAGGAGGCTGCTCACTTGCAAAAGAGGTTACTGTTCTGTTCCATTTCTTATATTCTTGTATAATGTTTAGCACTAGTTATAATAAATCATTGTATATTATTTTGTAAACAGAAATAATACACAAAATTAAACTTTTCAGATAAAAAGTATGTGTTATAATCATGAGTTAAGATTAAAAAAGTAAAATAGCATCACATATAAAAATTTGAAAAGCTAAAGAAATTAATGTGAAATATGAGAGTAATGAATTAATGAAGAAAAAATCCTAAAAAGTTTGTAAGACTAAACTTTGAGTGAAGAAATGTTGGCTAATTGGGGCAAAGTTAGATTTCTAAAATACTTCTTGATTTTTTCTAGGACAGACTCAACTTTTAGATATTTCATTAATTATATTTTAATCAGTTTTTTAATTTGTCTTGGTTAACTGACAGGAAAAAATATTTTACAGTATTTTTATTAAGAATTTTTTATTAGGATGCAATTTCAAAAAAACTGTAGACCTAAAAATTTCTACTGCTGTCTGTCTCTTTGTCCTTTCTTAACCTCAAGGATGGAATTAGATACATGAAAGTTGGATAGGGAAAGCTTAAGGGCAGGAGGCCTCAATTAACTGTATATGAACTTCTAGTTTGCACTGGAACTTGTGTTATTTCAATTAAAAAATATTCTCCTAAAAGCAGTTATATCACAAAAATTCACTATACCTTTAAAATGCAGTCTAGTTTACATCTGTCGAACGTTTTCGGTCTGATTCACAAACCTTCATCAGGATCGAATTATCAATTGAAATATATTTCAAATTTGCATAACGGAGATTCCAAACTGCAGTTATATAGATGACTGGTATGACTCTGTTGCTAGCAGGAAAAATATGATGTACAGGAGCAAGACACTACTAATTTTAGGTGGCGAGCAGATATTTTAAATTAAATAAATAAAAAATATGTTTAAAAATTGCAGCTGGCATTGTGATGATGCCACAATAAATAATTGCTCATTTGTTTTAAATTTTAATTGTATTATTGATACTTTGTAACAATGTTAGTTTATATTATTTTGATATTTAAATATGTAGCTAACCTACAAAAAGAAAATTAATATTGTACAGTACCTTAATGATAAAATGAAAAAGTAATTTTTGGATTTTTATACAAATAAAATTACTTTCAGTAAAAATATAGTTAATAAATCATAAAAATATTGTTCGTAGATTTATTTTACAGTAAATACACAGCTGAAGTTCAACAAATTTTGGGAGAAAAAATTTGTAAATATGCAATGAGATAAGATTTTATATACTGTGAATTCCTATATAACGTGCTCCCCTGTAATGCAAATTTATATAACGTGATGAAAAAATTGCGACTTAGTAAAAATTCTAATTTTGCCGTCCAAAGGTGTACATTTTCTTCTTTAACTTCTAGGTCTGATAATGCATGACTTGATAATGCGATTTCCTATAATATAGAACATATCCCCTGTATTGTATGGGACTCTGCTGTAATATAATAATAAAACAAAAAGGTATACCCAATACATATGATTTATAATCCAAGTATATAATTAAATTTGAAAATAATAATTTGTAAAGATTACACTAGTGGACAAATTAATCACTGAAACAATTTTTATTAAAGAATATTATCACATCATTTTATGGCAATTTCAATGCTCAAATAATTTAATATTTAATTTACTTGTATCTGGAAGAAAAATGGATTGTATAGATATATTAATTGAGTACAGGAAGCTAAATAAATCTGCTTGCATGAGTTTGTTTCTTCTATTAATTCAAGAATTATTTAATCTTGTTGTTTCTGATGTAGCTATTTGTTCAATAGGTCTACTTGGCAATGCATTTACTTAGTCTCACAAACTAAGTACATGCATACCAAAGAATTCCAACATGAACCTTCTTTGACATATATTTTAATTTTAATAGCATATAATTATGTAGTCATGTATTATAATTTTTATCTTATAAAATTATTAATGTAGTTCTCAAATATACATATGTTTAAACACACTATTAAATATAACACATATAAGTACATTAAAATCTTTAAATTATACTTTGCAAATAATTATAATTGGCATTGAAACTCATTGGACAAAGTTTATTTCGCAAATTATTTTCACATTACTGACAATACCCAAATTCCAAAATAAAATATTTAATTAAGTACTTGTTACATTCAAGCTTCTTCAGAATGTATAGAAAGAACAATGAAATATTTAGAATTCCATTGTTCTTTCTTTCATTATGAAGAAGCTTTGAATGTAACAAATGAAAGTGCTTAATTAAATATTTTATTTTGAAATTTGGGTATTGTTGGTAATGTAAAAATAATTTGTGAAACTTAAATTATACTTTAAAATGTTTCAGTTCCAATAACTTAAGTAAATATATTGAATATAATATTTATTATATGCAAATTAATAATTTATTACATTTTAAAATAAAATCCTTAAATACATTGTTTTAATAATTTTATAAATAAATTATTTCAGAGTGAACTTCCTAGTCAACAAAACATGCATTCAGGACTTTTATCTAAAGTTCTAGCTTTAGAAAAATTGAATGATATGCAGCAAATACCTACACTTATATCTCTCAGAAATGTGGTTCAGAATCATTTTGATGAAGCTGAAAAACTTGCTCTTCAGTTGGAAAAGACATTCGGTACAGTATCCACAGAAGAGGAATCAGTTCGTAAAGATGCAGAATGTTTCAGTGATTGGTTGAGGAAAATGAGAGAATCTGTGACAAAATGTGATGATACAACTGGTGACGATGACACAATACTCCACCGTCTCGAAGGATGCAAGGTAGGAACAATTAGTCTACTGTTAAGAGGTTGTTACTCCAGTTTGTTTTTTTCCTATTTTCCTTTTTGAACTTGGCATATTGCCTAATCCAAAATGCATTAGAAGAATTTTAAAATGAAATTAGAGATATAAATTTAATAAAAATGGAAAAATTGACTGATTTTAACTCTTACAGAGATATGAAATTGAAATTAATGATCGTGCACACGACTTGAAAAAAATAGAAACTGGTATTCACGAATTGAAGCATAAACATCCGTCATTGGATGTCAGCCAATTGCAAAAGGAGGCTGCTCACTTGCAAAAGAGGTTACTGTTCTGTTCCATTTCTTATATTCTTGTATAATGTTTAGCACTAGTTAACATCAGCAGCCTTTTCTAATATGAATTTATGTCTTAATATAATCATTTTAAGTATTGTAAGTTTTTAGTTGTGGTTGTTATAGTTTATTTATGTAAATATTTATTTTATTTTTATTTTTCTTTCTGTTTTATTTTTATATTCATTAATAAAACTTATTTTTAACATTTTAATTTATCACATTAACATAAAAGATAAAAATATTCCAGAAGTATATATTTTGAAACATATGAAATTCAAAAATATTTTTATCTTTAAGTTAACATTATATTTATAATTTATACTGAAATTATTGGGTTTTAATGATTTAAAATGTTAAATTTTTCAGATATGAAAAATTAAAAGGACAAGTTAATAAAGTTTCATCTTCACTATTTTCTGTTTTGGATCGTCGATATCAGAGTGCTTTGAATGAATTTCAGAGATGGTTAGCTACATATACTGAAAAGACAGCATGGTGTAATCCAGACTTAGTTGGTGACAGATTTAGCTTGGAAACGAAAATGGCTGCTTTAGAGGTAAAATACATAACAACGTCAGAATAATTTTGTCTATAAAACTTTAAGCACTTTCATAATCAAATTGCTGATTAATCTAATTACTGTATTTTTATTTACAGGAAGTAGAAAATAGTATGGATCAAGGTGAAAAAAAGAAATTGCTTTTAGAAAATACAACTGGTGCAATGTTTCAAGTTATTTCTCCTGAAAGGCATCAAGAAATACAAGTAGAAATTGACCAAGTTAGAGCTGAATGGACTGCATTTAAACAAAAAGTTACAGTTACCAAAGGCCATCTACGACATACATTAGATTTATGGCAGAAATATGATCAGATATATGAAAATCTTGGATCTTGGTTACGAGACATGGAAGCAAGAGTTAAGAGTGAAACTTCTCAACAGCTTGAACTAGATGGATTAGAACAGCAGTTATCTAATATAAAAGTAAATATAAATAAAACTTAATTTTATTGAATTTGAAAAACATTTGATTGAATCTTTAAACCACATTAAATTTATAGTTTATTTAAATTTAAGTTTGCTTAGGAAACCTATTATTTAATCTGATATGCTGTTGTCAGCATTTCTAGGAATATATATTGGCTACATTCCAACTATCACTTAAATATATAAACTGATAAAGTTTTAACTAGATTTTATTTTGTTATGAATTCTATTTTTAAAACTTTATCTTATTTATTTGAAAAACATATTGCTTATAAATTTTAATATAAAATTAATCTAAATTAAAAACGTTTTAATAGTTCTAAATTAAGAAATGAAATAAATGAGGACAGCTGAAAATTTGTTGACTAAAGTTGTTAGTCTGAAAATTTAGGTTACTTGGTAGTGTCAAATTGTCATCCTAGCATAATGACAATCACTAGTTTTTTAATTTAAATTTAAGCACTATATAAATTTGGATTATGAGACTATAGAAAAATTAAAACACATAAAATTATAACCTTTAAGATAAAGTTTGTTTATAAATTTAAATATATTTAATTAATATGATACTTCATGACCTATTTGTCTACTGGAAGAAATTGTTTAATCTGCATATTTAAAATTAATCATTTCTGTTTACAAGGCATTATTCTGGTTAAACACTTGAGCCAGTTTAGTTTAAAAACTATTTATATCTAAAATTTATCATTCTGTTGTATTTCTAGTGAGAATTTGCTACGTGTATTACTACTTTCTAAAAAATATGTTGAAATATATATTATTTTATTATTGTTCTTTTAATATTATGAATACTACTAAAACAATTCTTACTGAGTATAAAATCTATGACAAAGGTCTTGTTTTAATATCTATATTAAATTATATGCTAAATGAATGCTTTCTAATTACAAATAGAACAAAATTAATTATAAATATTGAGCACATATTTCAGTAAAGCTTAATTGTATTAGTTACTTTAATCTAAGATTTATAAATAATAAACACTGTTAAAACACAATATAAATAAATATATAATAATAAAATTTAAAAGAATGAATAGTTGAATTTCATCTATTCAATAACATAAGATTTTTACTTTTAATTACAAAAATTAAAAAGTTTTACAATTTTTTAAGTTCGATTACAATCGTAACCCAAACTGACTAATAAGAAAATATTTTATAATTTATCACAAAATTTGAAAATATTGTCTTAACACTAATAGAAATTATTATAAATTACAAATAAATTTATAATTCATTTATAAGTATTTATTCATATAATGTTAATCTGAATAAATAGTAATTTACTAAAATACATATTGCAATTTTAAGTAGTGCATTTGCAAAATACAATAGTTAAAAAGTAAAGATTAAATAAATATACAATTTATTATAAATAAAATGATTTGTACAAAAAAACAAAAAATTTTATATATATAAACATTTATTTTCCAAATGATGTAAGGAATTTATCCCCTAATCAATTATAAGTTAATTTTTATAAGCAAACATCATTACTAAACCCAATACGTTTAAAGCTATACACCAACAAAATTTCTAACCCGATAATATTCAGCTTTGGTTGGTGTGTAGAGTTAAATTTTATGTATATTGGAATATATCCTTTTAAAGTAATTATAAATTTTGTCTAAATCATAGTTATTTTACACTTTTACCATCCATTGTATTTGCATTGTTTTTCTTTTAATATAAAAAACAAAATTTTTCATGAACTGTAAAAATTAAACAAAAATTTATTATACAAACACTTGCTACTACAAACAAGATAGTAAATAATGTGATGTTAAACAGCTTTTTTTGGCATTCATTATATATTTTCTTCTTCCATCTTCACCTTTTAAATTGTGAACATTTGTAATTCTTTAGCTTAGACATAAATTTTTCATTTTCTGGATAAGTTTATTTATGTGTAGATTTATATCTCTGAGATCATAGAGAGTTTATGCACTGAAGAAAAATTTTTGATAGATGAATTTACATAAATGAATCTTTATTGATAATAAAATGTCTTTTTATAATTTTATTTATAACAGAATAGTAAAATTCATTAGTAGAATCAATCTATTTATATAAGTATTTTGTCACATGAATAAAGTGAATGAAATAAATTTCTTGAACGATGAAATAAAATTTACTCACAATAAACAATTAAAGAATTTTATATCTTTATCTATCTTGATTTGTAATCGAAGACATTATTTTGATAGTTGTTCCAGTCTGTTTAATTTTATTAATATCAGTTTAAATATTAATAAATCTATTTTTAAAGAAAATTTTTGATAAGTAAAGATTTTGTTTTCAATTATTTATAATATATTTTGAAAAATAGTAGTTGAATGATAAGTTATATAAAAAGAAAATTGATGCTGATCAAAGCATCTTGAATTTTTCCTTTGCATGATATGGAAAAATAAATGTTTAAAATAATTATATATATACTCATATTTAATTATTTATTAAAAAGTATGCTGAAGAAAATAATGTAGTTTACTACAGAAACAACTATAGTTCTTTTTTAAATGGTATTATATCCTTCCATTTTTAAATTTGTTTCTTTTATTAATAATCCATTAATTGTTTCACTTAGTTTAAAATTTTTTACTGTTGTATCTCATATTACCAGTAATATTGGAGTCATTCCAACTAGTAGAAGACATTTATTTATTCTCCAAATTTGCAAGAAACCTATTTTATTGGAGTCACAACCAAAACTTCACACTTTCCCAAATACTTTCAGACTGATAAAGTCTATCTTTAGTCTATTACACAATTATAAAACAGTTCTTAAAGCAGAAATTACTTTGTCAGTTCAAAAATAATTACCAAAGTATGATTTTGTGGTTGAGACTCCAATAAAATCAATTAATCAAAAGTTGAAATGTTTTTCTTGATTTTATCAAATTATCATTAATTTATTTTTATTAGTTCAAAGATTTTATGTTAAAAACTAAGATTTCAGGTATATTAGAGAAACTATGAAAATGGTAAAAATTAACTTCTTATGAACTATTATGTTTTGTATATTTTACATGAATTTCATTTTAAGTAAAATCACTAACAAAACCTAATATACTACAGAGAAGTTTGGAAGTGCTAACGTTTTTGCCCATGTTGAATGGGCATTGTCAAGCAAATTAATACCTCAGCTGTTAAAACAATGGGGGATTGCTGTACATGTATGAAGAGGGGAGGTGATGTAAGAAGAGAGAAAGGGAAGGGAAAGAACAGTAAGAATTATAGTTCAAACAAAGACTTCCAAGCTGTGGGGAAGGAGTCAACAAATTAATAGCAAAATTTAATAGTGGTGTTATTGCGAGTGGCCTTATAAATTGCCACCTGCTCAAGATATTTGAGAATGAGTTACCAGGAAGAGTTATGTAAGAGGTGTGCATAGTTGAACTCTACATTGATGTCTGGGTTGAAGGTGAAGGTAACTAATGCTGTGTTGGCCAATTCATTTATGATAGAAGTCTGATTTTTCTTGAGGCAGGTATTTAATGGGTATGTTGTAGCATTTATGTATTCTAAGTGGTGGCTGGAACTATGATTGGTGATTGGGATAGTGTAGATGCTGGTTTCAGGTGCATGTCTGGATGTTCTTTATCATTGCAGAGGAGAGAGGAAATTGAGGGACTTGTATAGAAGGCTAAACAAAAGTTATTTTTCAAATTATGTGATGCTATGATAGGGTCCACTTCACAAAAAAACAAGCTGATGGATACATAATTTTCTGGGTATAGAACCATATGCAGGTAACTATGAAATTGTAATTTTCAGAAATAGGGGTTTGAAAATTGGACCAGCTTTTGATTGCCCACCAAAAATTTGCTCTTTTTGCAACTATTTGGAATTTTACATATCTGTATAAGATGTAGTGTTCCACACTAATTATGTTCCTTCCTTTCCATTTGAGAATTCTCTTCACTCTTTAATTCTATCCCATCTTTCCATTTTGTTTTATGTATTGCCCTTCTTGAAAACCTTTGCAAAGACTGGCAACTGGATTGGATGGAGGGAGCCACATGTGTAGGCAAGGGACACCCTCCAAGGAAGGATATAAAAACCTGTGAGGATGTGAGTGAAGCACTTTTTTCCCCTTATCTTTAGTCTTGGATGTGGTAGAATTGGTTGCTACTTGAGATGGGACATGCATCGAGACCTAGGATCTGAACTAAAGAACCCATTGGAACTGAAAGAAGAACTTGTACTGGCAGAATCTGTCCCTGCAGAATTTGGAAAAAAAAAAAAAAAACTTGCCATAGATGTATATATCAGCCAGACATACTGTTTAAGGACATTATTTTTTCATTCTTTTGTGTTTAAGTGAGTGAAATTAGAAATCCTAACAAACCATACACATTCCATGGATTTGGCTCTCTCCTTCTTCTATGTGATTTCCCTTCTCTATCATCATTTAAGAACGAAGTCCATGTATATTACAAAATTAGTAAGTAAGAAAACCTCTTTTGTTTTTTTTGTTCACGTTAGTCCCCTAAGACCACATGCTATGGGTGACTACAAAGATCTCAAATAAAATGTGTTGAATATAGTAGAAATACTCTATTATTGAAAAACTGCAAAATTTAGAATTAGCCACTCAATGTTCTATATTCATAATTTTAATATAGTGTTTAAAGACTAATTACTCTAAAATCCTTGGCTATAAGCTGTGGCCTGTGCACAAGGGTGTATGCACAATAAATGAAAAACTTAAGCATCATAATGAACCAACTACTATGTGAAGGTATAAGTTGCCAGTGGTAATCAGCAATTGCCAAAAGTGCTTCAGAAGTAGCCAGATATCTCCAAAAGCTTGTCTAAAGTAGTCATAATTATTGTTGACACATTTTTGTTTAAATAGCCTAACTGATATGAAATAAAATTAAGTATGCATATTCTGATCACATTTTGTTGTGCTATAGAAGTAATAATAATTTTAAAGCATTTGAAAATATTGGCAAAACTGACCAGCAAAACAGCATACAATTAAATAATTGTAGAGATTTATATAAATAATGTCATTAATGATGTTGGTTCATTCCCTATTGGTTTTATTCTAGAATTGTACTCTAAAAACTTGGTGTGAATATGAGGGCATCTTATACATGAATAAGTCAACATTCCTTTACAACTTTTGCTTTTGTGACTCATATTTAACGGTAGTCTATAGCCAAGGTTTTAGGGTAATTCTCCATGTGATATAGTTAGAGTAAAACTCTCCATCTTGCTTATATCTAACAGAAATTGATAAAATTACAAACTAATTCTAAATTATTCGTAATAAAAAGAATTAAAGATTACAGTAATATTTAATTTTAATGAAACAGTTGTACTAATTTTAATTTAAAATCATTTATAGACACTGAAACAAGAAATATCAGACAATCAGTCATCTCTCAATGATTTACTTCAATTATCTGAAAATATAAATAAAGAAAGTCCAGAATCAAGAGTGAAGAATCAAGCAGCTCAACTTGTTTCAAGGTTTCAAGTTTTAGAGAGGTCCTTAAAAGTAAGTCATTTTATTAGTTTACAATTAAAATATCTTTCACTTGTAATAATTGACTAAATTCATCATCAATGTTGTTGTCAATGTGTTTTGTTTCATTCTTTCTTGTAATGAAAGATGATATTATTTAATAAAAAATTTAGATAACCTAATTTAGATTCCTAATATACACAATAACTCACAACCAACCAACACCGGTGTGAAAATCTTTAAAAACTGCAAACATTTTCGATGCCCCTCCTGGGCTCTTCTTCAGGCTTAATTTATTTCTTCCGTTGGAACTGGATTCTTTAATTCACAGGTTTTTTAAAAATTTGGAACGTGCCCTGTTTCTGAAAATTCTGAACATGGAAGGAATCCACAAGCTATTTCAAATATCTTTTCTACCAATGGGGATTCAATATGTGCATGTTACATTATTTAAAATTATTTTTTAAATTAAATTACGATTTATTGTCTAGTAAGAATTGCCATGTTGTAGAGAGATTCATTTCTTCTTTAAAATTAATGCATGTGGATTTGCAATCAGCTTTAAAGATTTCAATTGCTTCCAAAGTTCTTAGTTACTCATGATGCTGGGTGGTGCGGATAACATGCGCTTCATTGAAGATAGGTGTAATGTCTGGGTTTGTTGCATATGTAGACAGGGCATATGATTACATTTATTATGGGTGATGTCGGATTTATGCCCTTTTTATTCTTGTGGCTAATGAACGCTTGGTGGAACCGATATAAACTAATGGCCTATCCCATCAGTTGTCTTTTAATGGAATACTGTATACCCCATTAGATTCCTAATAATTTAGATATTTGTTAGGCTGCAATTTAAAAAATTGTAGACATATAAATTCCCATGGTGTCTTTTTTGTCTGTCTGTCCTTCCTTAATCTTGAAAACAGCATGAGATAGATGAAAGTTGAGAAGATATGGAAAGCTTAGTGGTAGGAGGCCCCAATTAACTATATATGAACTTCTGGTTTTGACCGGAAGTCATGTTATTTCAATTCAAAAATTTTTTCATGAAGGGAGTTAGATAGATGATCTGCATGACTCTAATGTTAACAAGAAAAGTATGATGTACAGGGACAAGACATTACTAAAATTGTGATAAAATTGTAACATTGTGACAAAAATTTGAGGTCTGGCATTGTGATGATGTCACAATAAATAATAGCTCGTTTTTTATTATATTTTATATTAGGCTACATATAAATACTACATTGTTTTATTCATATTTTTTCATATTATTGTATTATTCATATTAGTCATTAATTAATGTGTTTAAATTTTAATTATGGCTGCTTATTAACTTTTTAGAAGTCATAAAATAGAATATTTATTCAAATTTTTTTTAAATATAAGAGACATTTTATCTCCATTCTTGGACTGTGTTTCAGTAAAACTTCTTACCATTAAAAACTTAGGAAAACTGGTCATTTCAAGGAGTGGTCTTGTTAAAGGGGAGTTATGAAAATATAATGGATACAGAGCATTTTATGTAGTACTATATCCAGTCATAATACATAGTATTACATAGCTTATAAAGTATTCTAGTGTAACACTTCATAGGCCAACAGCAAAAACTCACTCAAAAACCTTTTAGTGCAGTATATATAACTTATTCTAACGTTTTTGATCATCGGAGAAATAACTTCACAATAAATGAAACTGGAAAGTAATACTAATAAAAACCTCATTCAACTTAGAGCCTTTTAGTATTGTTTAATGATAAACACATGTTTAAAGACAAACATTTTCAATCTAGGCAAGATATTCCTCAGATCTATGTGAAATGGAATGTTTTAATGTAGTTCAAAAAACTAAACTTTCAAATACATAAAATACAAAAATTATGCAGTATATTAACATAACTACAGGAAAAGTACAAGAAAAAGTATAAAAATAAACTTTAAAAAATGTTAAAAATTGATATAACTTGTATATGACGCAATCACTTTATGTGCTTGTATCTTATGTCCTGTACTGTATGTATAGTGTTTTCCAAGCATATGACAGGCATTGATCTTGTTTAAAGTTGATACAGTGGCCTTTGTTCTTCATTTTAAAAATTTCCATGGCCTCCAAGGTTTTTGGAAATTTTTTTGCACTCTGTATTATTTTAGCATTGATTCATAGAACAGAAACCAATTGGGGGTCAGCCGGTACATACATCACTAGTGCCATGCTATAATTAGATTTATTGATGTCATTTTTATGTTCCTTGATTCTTGCTGTTAATGATCTCCTAGTAGCCCTATATAACGTAATTTCTTTTTTCTCCTGCTGTCTGTTATGGGGATTGTGTAAACTCTTGGAGTGTAAAATGCATCTATTGTCTCTTTATCATTGTACAGTAGTCTATATATTGTAGGATATTTTTTAAATATTATCTTTCCCTCTGTAACTTTATTTAACATTTTGTATATATTATATATTATAGAGGGGAGCCCTATACTCTGTAATTGAGTTCTCATTATTCATTTCCTTCTTTGTTGCATTTTTTTTTCTTTTTTCNTAATAATTAATACATTAATTGTAAATTATGAAAAAAGAGACATATTAATAACTATTGTTTTTAGTGATTTTAAATTAATAACATAGTTATAAATATTTTACACTAAACAATAAAAACAAAAATTTTATTCAGATGTGAAACTTGTTATTGAACAATTGAATATACAATTAAATAATTATGAGTAATTGAAGAACAGCTAGAATAAGTGGTGATTTAGAAAAATCTTTATTATCAAAAGTTTTTAAGTCAATTCAATTTCATTGTTTACTTAGAATTGCAAAGTAGAAAGCTTTATAATTAATGTACAAGTAATTATAATTTTATATCCTTACTTTTTCTGGAAATTTAAAATTTCTATTTCTATTTATTCTATAAATTAAAACCTGAAATAATAGCTGTATGTGGAGATATCAAAACTTTTATAGAGGGGAGCCCTATACTCTGTAATTGAGTTCTCATTATTCATTTCCTTCTTTGTTGCATTTTTTTTTCTTTTTTCTTAAGTATTTCTTTCTTAGATCATCTATACAGTATTCTTATGTTTATATCCAAATTGTTTCCCCATGGTTTTGATATATTCCAGCTCCTTATCTCTGTCTTGTATGTTGACACAATGTGTATAGGCTCTTCTTATCCAGGAACTGAAGGGTGCTAATTTGTAGTTCATTGGATTGTATAGTACCCATGGAATTAATTGCAGGCTATATATGGGTTTCTTGTAGATGCTCATATTAATCACCCCTCCTTTAAGCCTAGGCTCTATGTCAGAAAATGTGCATTCTTATCACTTTCTTGTTTTAACTCTAACACGAATCCATATGGTATAAAAATATTGTTGTTGATGAAGTTTACTATGTTAGGCCTTCTTCTCCATATTATTAATAAGTCATCTATATACCTGGCAGACTGATGTTTTCATTGTATTTTGGCAAGACATTATCTTCTATACAATAAAACTTTTTTTAAAATGCTGTGTTGATTAACACTACGTAATAAAACATCCAACGATTGCCTGAAAGATCGGGCTAGAATTTGGCTAACTAAATGATTAATATAAAGTAATTTGTCACTAAAGGTAGATGTTAGGCACTATCTCTTAACTATATTAATAATTATAAATTTTAATAAATTATTAAATAATTTAGAACCTTCTGGAATAAATTAGCCAAATTCTAGCCTGATCTTTCAGCAATCATTAGATGTTTCACTATATACTCATTAGGCTTTAAGATGTTTATTATTTATAACACTATATAGCAAGAACAATAATTTATTAAGATATCACACATAATTCTGTGTACTATACATGAAAATGTAATGTATAGTCTTAAATGTTTGATTTCAAGTAATGTGAAATGGACACATTCTTTTTCTGTTTTAATTTATTTTCTACTTGGTCAAACAAATTTCAAAAATTGCCAAATCCTACCCAAATTTGTTGTCATCAATTATCATTTTATCTATCCCTATTAATTGAAAGATTAAATTCACTGGCTTTGTTATATTATGAAGTTTAACAAGATTAAAGCATAGGCTAACTTGTTGTTGAAAATATTAACAGAAAATTATGTATATTCTCCACAGTATAAGCAAATAAGAGAAAATAAAGACATTGAAGTTAGAAAAACAGATTTAAGATGAATTTTTATACCTAACACAACAGTGAAACATATACAACATTGTACATTGTACATGCCCACGATTTCAATTTCATTATCTTATCTGGAATGATGAAACTGGTGGTTGCCTCAAAGAGAGTATTTCACATGAAGAGATTATGAGTCCAGGTGGTTATTGGTGGATAAAGGAGTGGCTGGCTTAAAGAGAATTAAAAATTCTGTTCTAAGAAAATATAGTCATCTAAAAGGGTGACCATCTGGAGAGGTTTTACTGTATTAATAGTTCTAAAGTAATAAAGCAGAATGGAGATAAGAAAATAAAGAACAATAATATGTTAGGAATGAGAATTTCTATTATATTGATTTCAGTTTATTCTATATTGTTTAAATAAATATTGTTTTTATGATTAAAAAAAAATTGGAATATTAATTAAAGTGTTATTTAATTTTTAATATATTCATGTTTCTCTTTTTTAATGTTCTTTCATTTTAGCTGTTTAATTTTATTTAATATCTTATAATTTGGGTGTAAGTAAAGATTAGAATTTTATTATATTTTAGGAATTTGAAGATAAATTACAAAGTTTACTTCAAACTCAAAAGACATATGAACAGGCAAAAACAGATTTAAAAACTTGGCTAGAAGTAATGAATCAAAGATTAGAAGCTACTTCAGATATCGGAAAAGATAAAAGTATATTGGAAAACAATTTGGAGACATTAAAGGTATTTATTTAAATATAATAATTAATACATTAATTGTAAATTATGAAAAAAGAGACATATTAATAACTATTGTTTTTAGTGATTTTAAATTAATAACATAGTTATAAATATTTTACACTAAACAATAAAAACAAAAATTTTATTCAGATGTGAAACTTGTTATTGAACAATTGAATATACAATTAAATAATTATGAGTAATTGAAGAACAGCTAGAATAAGTGGTGATTTAGAAAAATCTTTATTATCAAAAGTTTTTAAGTCAATTCAATTTCATTGTTTACTTAGAATTGCAAAGTAGAAAGCTTTATAATTAATGTACAAGTAATTATAATTTTATATCCTTACTTTTTCTGGAAATTTAAAATTTCTATTTCTATTTATTCTATAAATTAAAACCTGAAATAATAGCTGTATGTGGAGATATCAAAACTTTAATTTTAAATTTTAAATTAAATCAAATTTTATATTGAAGTTTGAGATCTCTACATATAACTATTGTAAATATCCAATAAGGCAAATTGTGTTTAGTTAAATTGACACTATTAATATATTCATCAACAAATATTAGAAATGTATTTTATTTTGACTTGACGGTCAATAAAACTCATCATGTCATTGAAGATAGAAAATATATATATATAAAATATCTAACTTCTGCCTGTATAACTTAACATTTAAGATCAAATAAGTTATCATTATTCACTGACAACACTTGATAATAGCATCAATTCTATGTATGTTAACAAACAATATAACCCCTTTTCCAAGGTGCCTCTGCAAAATGTCATGATGCAAATTGTCACTAACTCGAAAGTAGCCACCAAATAGCCAATATTTTTTTTTAAATTAAAATTTAACCACAAATAGAAATAGCCACTATTGTTATGTAGTTAATTTGTATATGAATTTGCACATATAATACATTTACAAAAATTCTACTATTTAAACTAGCATTACTGCTATGCTGTAAAACTAATCATATTTTACTAACTTGCTATCATCTCAGTCCACATTAAGTCAAATTTGTGGGACTCTACTGTATACTTAAACAATATCGTTGTTCATCTTCATTCAAAATTTGAGAGCATTCGTGTTATTGTTGGTCACAAAAAAGTGTGACATAAATCATCTAGTCTCTCAGTTAGTGTAATTAAAATTATGGGCTAATTAAAGTAATTTTAACATTTATAAATTGATTATCTTAATATAAAAATATCAGAAACAAAATAAGAATGTTGTTTAATTGCTACTCATTTCCTTGAAATATCCTTTAGTTATAAGCATAAATTTTGGTAAAGAGAACAAATCACACAAGGAACACACCAGTAATTGACTATTCCAACTTTATCATAACAGGAAATGCATTTTGGACCTTCTGTTCTCCTCAGTCCTTTATTACAGATCTATGACTATTTTTTAAAATTATGTTAGTGACCACTGGGTGAATCAAGCTTTATAAAAGTGAAAATAAATGTGAATTTCTATAAGGTTGATCAAAAAGAAATACATAAATAAAATTAAAATAAATCTATGATAAAGTTTAAATTTTTTTTTTTTTTTTAAATTTTATCATAGTTTTACTTTAATAATCAAAGATCTTTAATAAAAGACTGAGGAAGGGCAGAAGACCCAACATGCATTACTTGTTATAATAAAATTGGAATAATCAATTACTGGTATGATTTGTTCTCTCCTACAAAATTTATGCTTATAACTAAAGAAAATAAAAATGATTACATTAAGTGTGAGTAAAACTTTATATTTAATTTAAGTTAAAGTAAAAATTTATACAAATGTACTATGTAAATATAAATTAAATTTATTAAAATAAAAAAATTTAAAAGATACAGGTTGTTTAGGATAAATATAAAAAATAATTTAATGTAAAAAGTAAATGTGTTTATATACTACTAAATGATCAAAAATAGTAAAAAGCATTATTGAGTAGCTATTGAATTCAAATCATAAATTTTTTGAATATCTGTTTTAAAATTGCCAGAATTCAAGATTTTCATGATTTATTCAAATTTATTAACCAGCAGTTACTTTTTATCACTGATAGTAATATTTGTGTTTAATTAATAGAACTTATCCTTATTTGAACATTTTTTTTTCCTTCCTAGATGAACTAATATCTATGTTAAAATTTTATATTATTTCCACTTGGCTGTGATTATACATTAAAATATATTATACAATATAAATTTTCCATCCTTTGGTGTTAAGTTTATTTTTTATAATGTTTATATTTATTATAGGAAAATATTACAAGTTAAATATGTATATTCTATACTGAAATAATAAGACATTAAATGAAACCTACCTGTTCTAACAGATATTTATTTATAAATATTTTTGGAAATTTAAGTTAGAAATAAAATGTTTAAAACAGGTAATAGAAGAGAGTTTTAATTACAGATTAAGCATCATTTAAAACCATACCTTAAATCATTCTAAACACTTTAAACTGTTTAAAAATGTTTAATATGAATATTTTTAAGCAATTTTAACAAATTGATTTTTTAAACTGTTAAAAAGTTTATATGTATATTTTATTTTAGTTAATTTTATATATGTATTTTGATTTAACTATAAATTTTCTTATAAAATTCATAATTTTTTTATAGGTAGTGTCTTCTAAAGATGATATGTATATGTAATTCAAAATAACTAAAACTCGTTTACATATTATACATAAATATATATTATTTAAATTGTAATATTTTGTTAATTATTTAAAATTATTGTTATTATTAGGATCTACTGTCTAAAAAGGAACACAGTTTAGTTTTACTTAATGCTGTTACCGACGCAGGAGAAACTATTTATTTAAATCTCAGCATGACTGGAAGAGATCATATTCGAGGAGAAATGAGATCGCTAAGAGAATTATGGATGTCAAAATGGAAGAAAGTAAATGAAGTAATTAAAGCTATAGAAACAGCTTTGATGGCTTGGAGTACATTTGATGATAGGTAAATTAACATTATTTTTAAAAGTAGTTTAATTATGACCTGAAAATAAAAAAATTTAAAAGATACAGGTTGTTTAGGATAAATATAAAAAATAATTTAATGTAAAAAGTAAATGTGTTTATATACTACTAAATGATCAAAAATAGTAAAAAGCATTATTGAGTAGCTATTGAATTCAAATCATAAATTTTTTGAATATCTGTTTTAAAATTGCCAGAATTCAAGATTTTCATGATTTATTCAAATTTATTAACCAGCAGTTACTTTTTATCACTGATAGTAATATTTGTGTTTAATTAATAGAACTTATCCTTATTTGAACATTTTTTTTTCCTTCCTAGATGAACTAATATCTATGTTAAAATTTTATATTATTTCCACTTGGCTGTGATTATACATTAAAATATATTATACAATATAAATTTTCCATCCTTTGGTGTTAAGTTTATTTTTTATAATGTTTATATTTATTATAGGAAAATATTACAAGTTAAATATGTATATTCTATACTGAAATAATAAGACATTAAATGAAACCTACCTGTTCTAACAGATATTTATTTATAAATATTTTTGGAAATTTAAGTTAGAAATAAAATGTTTAAAACAGGTAATAGAAGAGAGTTTTAATTACAGATTAAGCATCATTTAAAACCATACCTTAAATCATTCTAAACACTTTAAACTGTTTAAAAATGTTTAATATGAATATTTTTAAGCAATTTTAACAAATTGATTTTTTAAACTGTTAAAAAGTTTATATGTATATTTTATTTTAGTTAATTTTATATATGTATTTTGATTTAACTATAAATTTTCTTATAAAATTCATAATTTTTTTATAGGTAGTGTCTTCTAAAGATGATATGTATATGTAATTCAAAATAACTAAAACTCGTTTACATATTATACATAAATATATATTATTTAAATTGTAATATTTTGTTAATTATTTAAAATTATTGTTATTATTAGGATCTACTGTCTAAAAAGGAACACAGTTTAGTTTTACTTAATGCTGTTACCGACGCGGGAGAAACTATTTATTTAAATCTCAGCATGACTGGAAGAGATCATATTCGAGGAGAAATGAGATCGCTAAGAGAATTATGGATGTCAAAATGGAAGAAAGTAAATGAAGTAATTAAAGCTATAGAAACAGCTTTGATGGCTTGGAGTACATTTGATGATAGGTAAATTAACATTATTTTTAAAAGTAGTTTAATTATGACCTGAAAATAAAAATTTTTTTGATNAAACATGTGAAAATTATGTCAATGAGCATGAAACTTATCAACAAAATTTTGAAAAATTTCAAGATTGGCTGAGGATTCTTAAAGCTACTATTGATTCTAGTTTTGATCACAATGATATTGACACTTTGAAGACAAAATTAACAGCAATTAGAGTAAGTTTTTATTTATAAATGTACTGTACACATCTAAAATGTATTTAGAAAAGTGTCTATCTTTTCAATTTTGATATACAATTTATATTGTTAGAAATTACAAACTATAAATTTCTAAGTATTAAAAAAAATTAAATATGAAAGTTAATATTTCTTACAGTCTGTTCTTTATTCTAAAAATATCAAAAGCATATTTTTAATTAATATTTAAGTAAATTTAGAGATTTTTCAGGCCTTATTTATGAAAATTTAGACTTTGATAAAAAAAATTCTAACTTTTATAAATAGGATTTTAATTTGAATTTTTCATTAATGCTTCTTGACCTTGATTATAAGTATTGTAGAAAAATGTTTACAAGAACCTTACTTCATTTAAGGATTTGTTACATCAAGGAGAAGAGCACACAAAAACTAGAAGATGACAATTACTATTCAGATATTTATTACAACACAAATCTGTTTGTTCATCAGATTTGAGTTACAATAAATATCTGAAAAGCAATTGTCATCTTCCAGTTACTTTTGTAATCGGTCAAAAAATGATCTCAAAGATTTTTACATTTTTGGAATTAAAACACTTAAAACGTCAAGAAATGCAAAAAAATTTGGGGTGTAATTTCTGTATGTATGGATGTTAATGTGTGTGGGACATGATTTTGTTCACTCTGTTTGAAGCTTAATAACTCCTGTGCTTTCTGTTAGAAATTTCTGAAATTTTGCAGGGAAGTTTGTTTATTAGGGGGATTGATGCTATTAAATTTTGGTGTCAAAGGACAAGGGAGTGGAGAGATAATGGGGATTGTGTGTATCTCAGACTTAATAACGATTTTACTCATTATTAGCAGTGAACTTTCTTCCCCAAACTCTGTCTCATTGAGTTGGTTTGCCATATTTGTCACGACTAGATATAGTTTGATCCAGGTTTGTTGAGAGTACACCTCCACACTCAAGATAGACAATATTTACAGTTTATTTGGGATATACAGTATATATATATGGAGTATACAAGTTGGAAAACACAGTAAATACAGGATACACAAAGTGTGGTGCCGCATGTACTAGATTGGCTTCCAGGAACTACTAAGCTCTGGAGAGGCCTCAGTCAGCCTGTGGAGCGGCTCAACTACATGGTTCGTCCAGTCTTAGCATTTACCCATTCCTGAGATAGTTATTAGAGGAGTATGCTTTTTCTAAGCTCAGCGGGCTTCCTAAGTGCCTGAGACTTTCGTGTTACCAGTCTCTTGCCCTTCTTTCCCCTCTCCTGTTCGCTCTGCAATTTAAGGATTTGTTGGATGGAAACTTCCGACCAATTACAAATCTTCTTTGTGTGAACTGCTTTCACCCAGGTCTACTTTTATTGTGAAGCTTACATTTATGTTCACCGATATTCTGACCAACTTGTTTATGGCCAGGAGTTCACCATCTGGCAAGTGGTCTATCACCGGACCACATGTGGATCCAATTAGAGAGGTCAGCACTTCTTTTGTTCCCTCTCTGTTCACAACTTTGTTTACAATACTTTACATTAACATTTACAATTTTTTAATAAAACTCATCCCTATCTTCAAAATTAAGCTTTTTTCCATTTTATAATAATTAAAAATGTAAACAGTTTTTTAATGAAATATCACAACAGATAGCGCCACCAGAATTTTAAATGTTGCTGGGAAAGTTAAGCGATTTGTTGTTGGTTTATTTTTTGTGCTGTTCTTTTTGATGTAACAAGTCCTTAAATAAAGTAAGAATTTCATAAATGTTTTTCTGCAATAATTGTAATTTGAATTTATTTATAATTTATAAATTTATAATAAGAATAAATTACACTGTCTTTCAGTAAAGTCATTTACTCGAAAAATTTATATTATTATATTGAATATTATGTATGCTCTGCTGAAGAAGACATTTTAGAAATGTCAAAAGTAGTTTGCTTATAGTTAAAAACTTTTTTAAATAAACGACTTTAATAATGAAAGGCATTGCAGTTTACTCTTATTCTAAGTTTGGCATCATTAGTGAGTACATTTTTATAAAATTCATTTCTAATTTATAATCATTATATCCAAATTTAGCCTGATCATTTACAGTAGTTGTGGGTATATAAAATTCATATTAATTGCCATATACAGTAATACCTTGACTTACGCTACCCCGACTTACGCGATTTTCAAATCTCATCGATTCATCTTTTGTTTGAGCGTCACACAATTCTTGATTACTTACTCCCCCCACACTATTGTTCGGCTTACATGTTCGGACGTGTCGCGCGGAATTGACACATAGCTACAATTTATTTTCTGTTATTTATTTCTGTGTTTGTTATATCTACGGAGACTTGAGAGACTCTGTGTGGTGATTTCTTGTAACCATGAACGAATTAAAAGACGAGATAAGATAAACGAGAACATGTATTAGCTTACATACATCCGACTTGGGTTTTATACAAATTGCGAAATTATACCCCGACTTACGCGAATTCGACTTACGCGGTTATCGCTCGGTTCCACCTATCGCGTAAGTTCGGGGTATCACTGTAATTATCCTTTGTTTTTCTCATTATGAATTTTTGAATTTGATATATATATTATTATACTATATAAGTTATTTATTCATTTATTAAGATTTATTATAATTTTTTTATAACTTAGTTGCAACCAAGTAATTGCATGGTTAGTGCAAGTTTCTGATCAAGTTGGTTCTCAAGTTAAATTGAAACCAAGTTTAAGTGAAAAAAAATTGCAGTTTCAAAACCTGAAAGTAAGCAAATTTTAATTGAAATTATTAAATATATAATTTTTTACAGTTCAATTTAATTATCTTATTGATCACATTTCTTTATAGTCAGTTCTTCAAGATATTCTATCTCATCAATCTATCATAAACAAACTTCAGGATAAAGCCAAACCTTTACCAGAGACTTCTGCAGTTCAAAAAGCCAAAGATTTACAAACACAATATAATGATTTAAATTCTACAATGAAAGTAAGAAAATATCTTTGAATATATTTTCAATATAATGAAATACCATTAAACTATTTATTTTAATGCAATATGTTGATGGATATAATTAACTTTAATTTATTATTGATGATATACATTTGATTGTCTAGAAACATATTGAAACATGTGAAAATTATGTCAATGAGCATGAAACTTATCAACAAAATTTTGAAAAATTTCAAGATTGGCTGAGGATTCTTAAAGCTACTATTGATTCTAGTTTTGATCACAATGATATTGACACTTTGAAGACAAAATTAACAGCAATTAGAGTAAGTTTTTATTTATAAATGTACTGTACACATCTAAAATGTATTTAGAAAAGTGTCTATCTTTTCAATTTTGATATACAATTTATATTGTTAGAAATTACAAACTATAAATTTCTAAGTATTAAAAAAAATTAAATATGAAAGTTAATATTTCTTACAGTCTGTTCTTGATGCCGAAAGTGACGGAAAAGAAAAATTAGCTGAATTAAATAAAGAATTACAGAAAATATTACAGCATACAGATAGTTCTGGCTGTTCTGTTCTGACTGAAGATCTGAAAAATCTGGAAGATGACTGGAACAGCTTCATTAATCAATGCAAGATTAATCAAGAAAGTTTATTACAAACAATAGCTGATCATGATAATTTTGAGAGTGTATTAGGAAATCTTGAAGGTTGGGTAACAACTAAGGAAGGACAATTACGTGATCAGCCCCTACGAAATTGCCTGGAAACAAAGCTACAACAGATAGATAAAATCAAGGTAAACTCGTTAAATTTCCACACTATCATATTATCGGCAGGCCAAAATGTAGGTGTTCTAAATGCTTACTTTTTTTCAATAACAGAAATGATATATTCTACTAATATGAATTTACCCCATTTTTTCCCATTTATTTATTTATTTATTTATTTGTATTCAACATAAAAATTTTTTGCTGCAAACAATTTTTCCAATAATTATTTAAATAATAAAATTTTTATTATTTTCAATAAATAATGAAAATTTTATTATTTATTAATACAAATACTTTATTATTTTTACTGTGTTATTAATAATGATTTCAAAGATTTATTACAATGATTGAAGGGTTATTTAAATAAATTAATGAAATTTTAACAAAAATAGATTAATATAAAATTGTTGATTATATATTTGGCAACATTTATTAATTGTTTTATATCTTATTTTCATGGGTAATTAATATATGTACAAAATTAATATGATGAGAACAATATGTAAAAATAATAAGTATTACTAAATTTTGCTATAATTTAGTTGATCCCTAATATATATGCTTATAATAAATTTATTTTATATTAAAATAAATAATTATCAAAATAATAAAACAAAGCTAAGTAGATAAAAATATCGTTATGTACTTTTCATTACCAATCAATATTACCTTAATTTTTAATGAAAGCACAAATTAATTTATTAAAATATAATAATAGTGAGTGATAATGAGAAGTACATAAAAATATTTTTATATTCTTATATAGCATTCTTTAACAAAATATAATGCTGTGATTTAAATATATTTTTAAATCATGCAGAAAGTCTTCAGCAATAATTATTGATTTATGATTACAAAATAATAAATTATAAAATTTGATCTAACTTTATGTTTTTATTATTATTCTGAGTTAATTAAATTGTTTATTCATAAATAGGAATTAGAAAAAGATGTTTGTTCAAAAGAACCAGAAATAATTTCTCTCTCCACTAAAATTGAACAAATAAAAGGTGAAACACTGCTAACTCCTCAAATGGCAAAACTAAATAGCAGGTATCAAAGTTTGAAGAATAATGTTAAGGTAAAAATTAATAATTTAATTAATTAATTTGTCAAATAACATTAATTTTATAAATTATGTGCATAAAATTATTTTATTTATGATCTAGGAGGCAGTTAAAAAATGGGAACAGTATTGTCGTGATCATGAATTTTTCGAAGTAAAATTGGCAGAAGCTGAAAAATGGTTAGCGGAGCCTGAAAAGGAACTTCAGCAGTTGTCAGTTTTAACGGGTGATATGGCTTCTCTACAAGAACGAAAATCTGCACTTGAAGTAAAGGAATATTTAAATTTATACATTTTAGTTCTCTTGTGAAATTAAAATTATTATCATCACCAAACGATCGCCTAAATATCGGGCTATAATATGGCTAATTAAATGATTGGAATAAAGTAATTTGACACTAGAGGTAGACGTTAGGCGCCATCTCTTAATTAAATTAATAATTAAAATTAAATAAATAAATCAATAAATAAATTTAGAATCTTCTGGAATAAAAGAACTGGCCCGGGGCGGGACTCGAACCCGCAGCCTCCGCTTGCCGTGCGGCGCGCTTACCAGTTACGCTACCCAGACCCTCGAGCTAGTCTTCGCTTCCAGAAGTATATTAGATTTAGATATAACCTTACTTGGTTAAATACATCACTGACTGGGGACGACTCCTTCGCCCACGGCCATAGCGGCACTCAGCCAGCTAACGCAACACCCGGCGAGGTATATATATATATA